>NC_037675.1:103633563-103839454 GCF_003255815.1 Theropithecus gelada | reverse complement strand
TTTTTTTTTGAGAAGGAGTCTCACTCTGTCGCCCAGGCTGGAGTGCAGTGGCGCAATTTCGGCTCACTGCAACCTCCACCCCCTGGATTCAAGTGATTCTCCTGCCTCAGCCTCCCGAGCTGGGATTACAGGCACCTACCACCACGCCCAGCTAATTTTTGTATTTTTAGTAGAGACAGGGTTTCACCATATTGGCCAGGCTGGTCTTGAACTCCTGACCTGTGATCCGCCAGTCTCGGCCTCCCAAAGTGCTGGGATTACAGGCGTGAGTCACTGTGCCCGGCTATGGGTCTTGTTTTATCTCCTGTTAGTTCATAAACTACTGAGGGGCAAAGTATACATCCAGTTTGCCTTTGTGGCCTCCATGACACAGCTGGGCCTGAAAGAATATTAGCAGAATGTGCTGCAAAGGTACATTATTGCAGGTAGAATTTATGTCGTCTCCATTAGATTAGCTACAAAATACAATCCCATCATGCTACCTAACCTTGATTAAGTTTGCTTTTACTTTATGAAAAATATGTCATTTTTGGATTCGAAAGCCAAAAAGCTGTGGCCATATTCAGGGTATGGTGAGGAGTACAGGGGCTCGGGAGAGCAGCCACACCTGAGGGACCTTGGGCAAAGCCACGCAACCTCCCTGAGCTTGTTTCCCTCCTGCAAAATGCCAGTACAAAAACTCTGCTGAAAACTAAGCAGCCCAGCACAGTGCCCGTTGCAGAGCAGAGGCTTTTTAGATGGCTGCCCCCAGAAGGCGTCTTGCAGCCTTCTGACCCAGACCGAAGTCCAAAAAGGTTGAGTTACCCAAGGTGACACCTCTACACAGCGATAATGTGGCATCTGGGCAGAATCACACTCATCTTCCTAAACCTTTGCAAGACAACTCTCCAGTCTTGATGATTAACTGGACACAACCCCAAGCAGCTAACATTAGTCAAAAAAACTCACGAGCGAAGGTTCCTGATTCTATTCTCTAACCCGTTTCTTCTAGTGGAAAAAGCTCTCTTCTTTTGGCAGTTTTGGGGTGAGACCCCAGTGCTGAAATGGGATGGAATTTTACAGATGCCGTGTAGGCCCTCTGGCTTCAGGCGCTATGCTACCCCCTCCGGAGTTGGGCGACCGTGTTCCAGTTATCACTCTCCTAGCAACCAAAAGGTGTGTGGCCCAGGAAATAAACCCAATGGGAAAGGATGTTTTGTAGTATAGAGTGCTTTCACATATTCCAAACATTAAGTGTGTATCAGGCACTGTGCTGGGTACCGCGGTTACAAATCAGTCACTATCACCCAGGATGGTAAGTCCTGTGGCGAACTAGTGTATTGTGCTTAACTTTGTTCCAAGCCTGGGCTTCGGCACCTTACACCTGAAAAGCTAAGTTGGTTCCTTTTAATTCATTCGTGTTTCAGCTCCAGTGTCTGGCCTAAGGGACCACCCACTCTAAAGCAGCCCCCATCAATCCCAGAACCTGCCTTATGTTCGTTCAAGTGTGTTCAAGGCTTCACCTCCTGCACATAGTGGGAAGTGCTGGGAACACGGTCTCGAAGTGCTCCACAAAGGCTTAACCAGCGGTCAAAGGCCTGTAAGAAGAGCTAGGCAGCACGCGAAAGCCCCCAGCAGGGCTGTGAAGGCAGAGAAGGCACGAGGGTGTTCCAGGCACAGGGCCCAGCGTGAGCCACCGCTCCTAGAGTGAGGTTCCTGGGGTGAAAATGCCAGGGTGGTGACAAGTGGGGGCCGAACGCCGTCCCTAAGAAGCTCAGCCTGAGGACGCCCTGAGTCTTAACCCGGGCCGATACTGGCCTTCCCGGACGAGCAGCTAGCCCCGCCGCGGGGCCTCGGCACCCTTCGGGCCTCAGTTTCCCCACGTCCCTCCGACGCCTCACCTTGGGGGGGAGCAGGCGCGGCGGGCGAGGGGGCTCGGCGCCCTGGCCCCGCTGCAGGGCGGCCTGCTGGGCCGCGTCCCGCAGCCGCCGCGCCGCGTCCTGCAGCACGAAGGGGGGCGGTGGCGGCGGCGGCTGCGCCTTCGTCACCTGCTCCAGGACCCGCCGCAGCTGCTCGGGGCCCAGCGGAGCCACACGTGCTACACTGCCGCTCTGGCCTGGAGGAGCCGGGCCGCCGCCGCCGCCACCATCCTCGCTGCCGCCCCCAGCCTCCGGCTCCGCATCCGCCATGGCGGCCGAGGCGGGGACTCGAACCCGGGTCGCTGAGCGACGGCGTCTCCAATGTGCGTCACCGGGGAGAGGGGCGGACTACGAGTGCCTCGCAGGCCAAGACACCTCGGAAGGCGACCGTGTCTGACCGGGAAGGTCGCGGATTGCCCCGCCCTAGTCGACAACGCCGCGGCTCCTAGGGCTAATCAGCAGAGCGGACCCCCGTTATTTTCCTTATTGCCTGCCACGGATGTGTTTAACACTCACCTTCTCCGAGAGCTGTCCCGGATCTCCAGTCTTCGGGATTCTAGAGCCCCTGGTCCAAAAGTTACCACACTATCCAAGTGTTCTGACGTCATCGTGCATCCGAATCAGCGGAGGATCCTGTCTGGAGATGCAGAGTCGTGTGCCCACTCCCAAACGTTTGGATTTATAGATCTGAGAGGGGACCACAGTTTGAATTGTTAACGAGAGTGTTTCCCAACCCCCAAATTTTTGCCTTGTCACCCTAGCTTCTCTCTACCCACCCACCCAGATTGGGTGCACTTGAAGGGAGAGATGATAAATTACTCAGTCGGTGCCCAGCACAGGTCCTGCCCAGAACACAATACACGCTCAGGTCATGAATGATGGATGGATAAATATGAATAAACGAATGAGTGAACGAATGAATGAACACCCCCCCCCCGCATCCATCCGGCTCCAATGCCCCATCTTCCTCAGCCTGATCGCCTCTCCTTCTTACGGTTGAGGCTCTGTGCGCCCTCCGAATCTTGTAGCTGCAGGTGTGTACACATGTCCGAGCTCCTCTCCCCAGGGAGAGCAGGAGGTTCACTGGTCAACAAACCCTTATTAAGCACCTGGTGGATAAATCGCTGTTTCCGCCCCGGGGGGTATACAGTCTAGGTGCCGACGAGGAGGAAACTAACATTTGCAGCGCAGTATGATGAGTGCTGAAGCCAGTAAAGTAAGGCTGGGGGCCTGGGTGGTGTCAGAGAAGGTTCTGGAAGATCACCATCATCCTCATCAATACATTGCATTCACGTTGCTCCCTTCTGTGTTATTTTTTAATGGTGAATTTTATATTATGTGTATCTTACCACAATTTTATTATTATTGCTATTATTACTATTATTGGGATAAGATCTCACCCTGTCACCCAGGCTGGAGTGCAGTGGCAGGATCTTGGCTCACTACAACCTCGACCTCCTGGGCTCAGGTGATCCTCCCACCTCAGCCTCTGGAGTAGCTGGGATTACCGGCACGTGCCACCACGCCCACCTAATTTTTGCATTTTTAGTAGAGATGGGGATTCGCCATGTTGGCCAGGCTGATCTCAAACTCCTGACCTCAGGTGATCCACCTGCCTAGGCCTCCCAAAGTGCTAGGATTGCAGGCGTGAACCACTGTACCTGGCCTGACAATTGACTTATTTTGAGATCTTGGGAAGCTCTGCTTTTCGGCAGATAAGAGATTTCAGGATTTTTTTTTTTTTTTTTTTTTTTTTGAGACAGAGTCTCATTCTGTCACCCAGGCTGGAGTGCAGTGGCACGATCTTGGCTCACTGCAACTTCCACCGCCTGGGTTCATGCAGTTCTCCTGCCTCAGCCTCTTGAGTAGCTGGGGTTACAGGCGTCCGCCCCCACACCCGGCTAATTTTTGTATTTTTAGTAGAGACGGGGTTTCATCATGTTAGTCTGGCTGGTCTTGAAATCCTGACCTCAGGTGATCCGCCTGCCTTGGCCTCCCCAAGTTCTGGGATTACAGGTATGAGCCACCATACCCAGCCAGATTTCAGGAATTCAAATGCCTTCTGCTCAAAGTAATTTTTATGCCACCGTGGCATATTCTAAACCGCTTCAAGCTCAGGAAACTTGAGGGCAGCAACCTCCACCGATTCCTCCATGCTGTGTCCCTGCATCTAACAACGTGCCTGGCACGACTATTAAAATATGTGACATCCATCGGGTGTCCAGGTGTCTGTTTTGGGTGTCGGCTGCCCCAGGCTCTCCTAACTTTGCTTATAATAGCAGCAGCGCCATCGACTGGCATTTATTGAGAACTTTTACTACACCCTGGGCACTTACCAAGGTCTGTAGATTTTGAGCTGCTTCTTATTTAGGTCAGAGCTAGTAGCTGTTTCCACTGTAGAATTTTCGAAAACAGGTGTAGCCCCTGCCGGATCCTGACGTAAAATGGCATTAACCCTATACAACGAGCTTGTGTTTAACTGAACACACCTGACCACCCTAGAAACTTGAACCGAGTGAGAAATTCATCCACTTGCTCTGGCTGCAAAATGCAGAACTAAGAGGAAGAAATGCGAAGCCTAGGATGCCTCTCTGAAAAGAAAACGCGGGGGGGAGCAAGAGAAGGGTTCCAGAGACTTGCACAACCTGGACGCCTCACTAAAAACATGGCAGTCATCTTGTGGCTGGTCACTGTCTCCACGCGGGTTGGGGTTTGTGTCTCACCGTTTTGCTCCCAGCCTAGAACGGTGCTGGGCATGCAGTAGCTCTCCATACGCATCTGTGGAATGCATTCATTCCAGACCTGAATTTTCAACTCTAAGACTTCTCTGCAAGGAACACTAGGCGGTGATATCTGCGAGCACCTGTGTTCACTGGGCGGTTCCTCCAGGCCAGATGCAGCCTCAGAAAACGTGGGGTGGGGGATGTGCATTGGTTTGGATGTCCCGAGTGTCCTTTAAAATGACAAATGTAAAAGGCCTAACCAATGGCATTCTAAAACAGACCCTTCAGGTGGTGGCGGGCGCCCGGACTCGGGGTGATGAGCCACCGCCCCAGCGCGCGCTGAGTTCCTCACCAGCAGGCCGCCTTCGACAACCTCTGGGCCGAGTCCAAAAGATTCCGCAATTCGCTCCTGCATGCACGCCGGTCACAGTACCAGAAAGGAATTTTTTAAAAAGAGTTGCAAAAAGAATTCATAGAGGGAAAATAAAGCAAAAACGCGAGACTGGCCCGTACGGGGATCGAACCCGCGACCTTGGCGTTATTAGCACCACGCTCTAACCAACTGAGCTAACCGGCCACCTGACGCTAGCATGCCACCAGAGTGTTTAAGAGGGCTCCATGCCCGCGCCCGCCCCCTAGCGACTCCCTGCCGAGTCCTCGCCGCTGGCTGCATTCCGCTTCGCCCCGGCAGCGACTTTCGACCTCTTCACAGTCATCCCCATTGGTCCGATGCAGAAACTGAGACCTAGGGGACTTCAAGGAGAAGGGAGGCGGCTCCCTACAGCGAAGGCGGCTTTCTTTCACAGGGAAAATGCAAATTGCACATGGGAGGCTTAGCTTGGCAGTGAGAAGGTTTTCAAACATGCCAACTCAATGTTGTTTTTATCTCCGAGAATCCTGCAGCGTGGAAACTTCGTGTAACAGAGGCCTTTAGCATGGTTAAATCAAGCTTGGAAACTACAGAAAACCAGACAAAGGACAAAAGAACCACCGAATTCCCTATCGGCCAATAAACAAGGGCCGCTGGGGTCTTGGCTTCCTTCCTGCCGGGTTTTTTCCTACTGCACACGTGTATTTATATATATATATAATATATATACACACACACACACACACACACACACACACACACACACACACACAGAATCCAAAGCCTTGTATGAAGCACTCTTTTTTTTTTTTTTTTTTTTGAGACGAAATCTCCCTCTGTCTCCCAGGCTGGAGTGCAGTGGCGCGATTTCAGCTCAATGAAGCAGTCTATTTTTTATCTTTCTTTTTGTATTTAATATTCTAGAATAAGCATATCCCTAAACAATTACAAATGTCATTTTAAATGATTCCACCATAGCTTTCTCTCCTTTTTTTTTTTTTTTTTTTTTTAGTGTCGGAAAAAATGTTTTCGTTTTGCTCTCTCTCTTAACTGAGCACGTAAATAAATCACATGGTACAAGGTAGAAGGGTTGAAAGAGCCACTGGGTGGGCAACGATGGTACCCACCCCTAAAAGCATAGGATCTATATGCAAAAAAAGAGAGAGAGAAGGAAAAGGCGGGGAAGACAAACCACCACGGTGCCTGCCACAGAGGCCTGCTGGTCTCCTACAGGGCCTGACTCTGGTATTGCGCTGTGGCCCTCCCACTCCAGGAGCACCAGCAGCGAGCACCAGCTTTTTTTTTTTTTTTTGAGACAGAGTCTCGCTCTGTCACCCAGGCTGGAGTGCAGTGGCGCAATCTCGGCTCACTGTAACCTATGCCTCCCTGGTTCAAGCGATTCTCCTGCCTCAGCCTCCCAAGTAGCTGGGACTACAGGTGCGTACCACCATGTCCGGCTAATTTTTTTTTTTTTAATTTTTAGTAGAGATGGGGTTTCACCATGTTGGCCAGGCTGGTCTCGAGCTCCTGACCTCAAGTGACCCGCCTGCCTCGGCCTCCCAGAGTGCTAGGATTACAGGCGTGAGCCATCGCGTCCGGCCAGATTTTTAACACTATACATTCTGCTCTGATTACTCCACTAAACTGCCGGGACTGATGTATCGTCAGGGTTCCATGTCACAAGCAGCAGAAACCAAGTCTAGCTGATTTGAACAGATTTTATGTAAAGGATGTTAGGTAGGTCACCCTCCACGAGCAAGGCTAGAGGACCAGGTTTAGAAAAACGGACACTCAGTGAAGACATACTCATTCAGTCTGGCAGTGGCTGGCCCCCAATCAGCTGTGAGTCAAAGAAACCTAATCCTTGTCCTCATGGAGCTCACCGCATAGCAAGGAAGGCGGATATTACAGGGAATAGAGAAGATTAGGTGGTGTGTTGGGAGGCTGGGCAAGCTTTCTGAAGTCTGGAGCACTTTACAGTGTCCAAAGGACAAGGATGGAGGAGCAGGCCAAAAGGGAAGCCGTCTCACAGAACACGGGTGGGGGTGCAGGCATCCTGTCCATTTTGCTTACAGCTGAATGAATGCCCAGAACCTAGCACACTGGCATAGCAATAGGTAAGAGTCACATGGGTTTAAAACAGTCAGATCAAGTCATTTCTCTGTTCACACTCTCCCCTTTTGCCCCAGCCCTAAAAGGCCTGCCAAATTTAGCAAATATAGATCAAGATGCCGGGTTAAAATTGAATTGCAGAAGGACAATGAAGTTTTTTTTTTTTTTTTAGTGTAAGTATGTCCCATGCCGTATTTGGGTCATACTTATACTAAAAGAATACCTGTGCTATATCTGACAACCCTACGCCGAGGGTGACAACCCTATGCCCAGGGTAACATCCCGTTGAAAGACACCACCTGGGCCGGGCGCGGTGGCTCAAGCCTGTAATCCCAGCACTTTGGGAGGCCGAGACGGACGGATCACGAGGTCAGGAGATCGAGACCATCCTGGCTAACACGGTGAAACCCCGTCTCTACTAAAAATACAAGAAAATTAGCCGGGCGAGGTGGCGGGCGCCTGTAGTCCCAGCTACTCGGGGGGCTGAGGCAGGAGAACGGCGTGAACCCGGGAGGCGGAGCTTGTAGTGAGCCGAGATCACGCCACTCACTCCAGCCTGGGCGACAGAGCGAGACTCCGTCTCAATAACAATAAAAATAAAAATAAATAAAAATTTTTAAAAAAAGACCTGGCGCGGTGGCTCACGCCTATAATCCCAGCACTTTGGGAGGCCAAGACGGGCGGATCACGAGATCAGGAGATCGAGACCATCCTGGCTAACACGGCGAAACCCCGTCTCTACTAAAAATACAACAATTAGCCGGGCGCGGTGGCGGACGCCTGTAGTCTCAGCTACACGGGAGGCTGAGGCAGGAAAACTGCGTGAACCCGGGAGGCGGAGCTTGCAGCGAGCGGAGATCGCGCCACTGCACTCCAGCCTGGGCATCAGAGCGAGACTCCATCTCAAAAAAACAAACAAACAAAAAAAAAAAACAGGCCGGGCGCGGTGGCTCAAGCCTGTAATCCCAGCACTTTGGGAGGCCGAGACGGGCGGATCACGAGTTCAGGAGATCGAGACCATCCTGGCTAACACGGTGAAACCCCGTCTCTACTAAAATACAAAAAAAAAATTAGCCGGGCGAGGTGGCAGGCGCCTGTAGTCCCAGCTACTCGGGAGGCTGAGGCAGGAGAATGGCGTGAACCCGGGAGGCGGGGCTTGCAGTGAGCTGAGATCCGGCCACTGCACTCCAGCCTGGGCAACAGAGCCAGACTCCGTCTCAAAAAAAAAACAAACAAAAAAGACACCACCGGACCTGCGCCTTTCTCCTCTGCCCTCCTCCACCCCTGCCAGGCTCCCTCCGCGGCAGCCCCCTCGCCTCCTCCCTGGCCCTTGCTCCTGTGCTGGGGCTTTTGCGCTTCCTTTCCTCTTCCTGGACCACCCTTCCTGCAGACAATGTCAAAACTCCTCCTCCTCGTCGTGGTCGCTGCTTAAATGTTATTTACTCAGCGAGGTTTCCCCGATGCCCCCATTTGCAATCGCAACCCGCACCCAGGACCCCTGCGGTTCCCGGCCCGACCCCTCTCCATCGCTTATTCCCGCTGCTAACCGTCCGCCTCCCACCGCTAGAGCGAACTCCAGGGGCAGTGGGCTCTATTTCACCAGCACCTAAACAGTGCTTGGCACACAGCGGGTGGTCAGTCAAGGTCTCCTGAAGGAAGCCGAGTTGACCGACCCTTGTGGGTGCCAGCCGTGGCATTCCCGGGACTTCAAGCCACGCGTCCCAGGTGGGCGGAGTGGACTGGGCACGCCGGGGCGGGGGCGCAGTGACTGATGTCGGCCGCTAGAGGGCACCCGAGACCTGCGCCGTCAGTCACGAACCCAGGCTTCGGGCGACCACGTGCAGTCGTAGGGCGAACGCGGGCGAGCAGTTTTCTGTCCCCAGGACCTCTCCCTCCCCTTCTCACCCCTTCTTAAAGCTCTTCTTAGACAAACCCTAATTCTCATTCTTTGAGTGACGAAAACACAAATCTACATACTTCTAGAATTAAGTGGTACAGAATACCATTCGGGCTTGCTTGCTTGTTTTTGGTTTTTGCTTTTGAGACGGAGTCTCGCTCTTGTGCCCAGACTGGAGTGCAGTGGCGCGATTTCGGCTCACTCCAACCTCCGCCTTGTATTTGTTTTTTTGTTTGTTTGTTTTGTGTTTTGTTTTTAATGTGGGGCGGGGAGCCCACGTGCATTTTAAATAATCCATTTTCTTTAAACTCAACTTATGAAATGTTTCATTCTGTTTATAAGCTGGAACCTTTGGTCTGACAGTAACGACCCCCTGTGTTGGCCACACAACAGAATATATGGCCTCACAGTTCTAGCAGGCGGATGTCCAAGGTTAGGGTGTCGGGAAGGTCGCTTCCTTCGGAGGCTCCCAGGGAGACCGCCCCAGGCTGTCTCCTGGCTTCTGGTGGATTTCCGGCCAACTTTGGCCTTCCTTCGCTTGTAGAAGCTTCACCCTGATCTCTGCCTGCATGTTCATATGCTCTTCTCCCTGTGTGTCCCTGTGTCTAACTCGCCCCTTTTGTGCAGATGCCAGTCATAATGGACTAAAGCCACCCTGAAGACCTTTTTTTTTTTTTTTTTTTTGACGGAGTTTCCCTCTTGTTGCCCAGGCTGGAGGGCAATGGCGCGATCTTGGCTCGGCTCATTGCAACCTCCGCCTCCCAGGTTCAAGCGATTCTCCTGCCTCAGCCTTCTGAGTAGCTGGGATTACAGGCGTGAGCCACCACGCCCAGTTAATTTTGTCTTTTTAGTAGAGACGTGGTTTCACCATGTTGGCCAGTCTGGTCTTGAAGTCCTGACCTCAAGTGATATGCCCGCCTTGACCTCCCAAAGTGTTGGGATTACAGGCATGAGCCACTGTGCCAGGCCGAAGACCTCATTTTAACTTGATTGCCTCTGTAAAGACCCTATCTCCAAGAAAGGTCACAATCTGAGGTACTGCAGGTTAGGACTTTAACATCTTTTCGGGTGGACACGATTCAATGCATAACTCGTAACATGTACAGTTTCATGCATTCCTGTGTAAAGCTTTAATTTATAAAACAGATTGAATTCTTCTAAACGAACTTATTTAGAAATAAAATTAAAAGAAACCCTATTAAATGTTTACAAAGGTAAGTGGCCACACAACAGAATATATGGCCTCACAGTTCTGGCGGGCAGACATCCAAGGTCAGGGTGTCGGGAAGGTTGCTTCCTTTGGAGGCTCCCAGGGAGACCGTCCCAGGCTGTCTCCTGGCTTCCGGTGGATTTCAGGCCATCTTTGGCCTTCCTCCTATTAAATGTTTATACATTTAATATTCTGATTTTCTGATTTTTCTTAATAAACATACAACGAAGCTTTTGAAATTAACATTTTATATTTATGAAAGTAAAACAATTGCAGTTTTAAAAGTCATAATACTAAAAGCCTTATTATAAAAGATAGTATTCTCCTACTCCACCCCTTCCTTGCAGCCCAATCCAACTCCCCAGAGGCAATCACTGTGAACTTTTAAATTTATTTATATATATATTTTTCTACAGAAATGAGGTCTCACTATGTTGCCCAGGCTGGTTTTGAACTCCTGGGCTCCAGTGATCCTCTCACCTTGGCCTCCCAAAGTGCTAAGATTATAGGTGTGAGCCACCATGTCCTGCCCACTATGAGCTTTTCAAGCAGTTTCTTTTTTTACTCCAATAAATCTAAAATATATGATTTTACTTCTAATTCTTTTTTTTTTCTCAATTTTAGACTTTATCTATTGACTTCATTCTATGCTAAGTGAGGTTCTTTTGCCAACATTCCCCCAATGCATGTACACTTTCGAAACCTCTCTCATCATCCCCAAATACTAATACTACCAAGTTTTACTGAAATCAATAGTCAGTGTTTATATTGCTATGCCTATGTCAACACTGTTCTCAACTGAGCCACATAGTGTACTGTAATTACATTCCTTTCTAATGGAACTTCTTGTTTTCCTTTGCATTTGGTTTGCTTACTTTTCTATGTAACAGTCACTGACTTTCTGCCAGAATTATGAAACTGCTCTTAATGTAATCAAATACGTGAGATAATGTAGCAATTGTTTTCTGTGTTTAAGTTGGGAGATATCCTTTCAGAGCTTCCCATCCTCCTGGTCTAACCTGGATTGGTGGTTCTCCAGGCCTGCCGCAGTTTAATCCTGGGCGGGTCTTCACCACCATCCTGGGAATCCCTTTCCCCTTTTTCTTTGTCGGATCCTCTGCTTCCTGATTCCAGGTTGCTGCTTCTTTTACTTACCTTTCATTTGGGTTCTGAACGTTCTTCATTGGTTTCCCAAGAAATGGCTCATGGAAAGTAAATGAGATCGTGCATATCTGAATACATCTTTCTTGCTTGGTTTCTCTCTCTCTCCCTCTCCCCCTTCCTCCCTCCTTCCTTCCTTTTTTTTTTTGAGATGGAATCTCACTCTGTCACCCAGGCTGGAGTGCAGTGGCATGATCATGGCTCACTGTAGCCTCAACTTTCTGGGCTCCAAGGATCCTCCCTCCTCAGCCTTTCAAGTAGCTGGGACCACAGGCATGTGCCAACACGCCTGATTCATTTTTGTATTTTTGGTAGAGATGGGGTTTCACTATCTTGCTCAGGTTGGTGTTGAACTTCAGAGCTCTAGTGATCCTCCTGCCTTGGCCTCCCAAAGTGCCTGGATTACAGGCATGAGCAACTTTGCCTGGCCCACATCTTTCTTCTTACCCTCACACTAGGCTAATAATTAGAAAATTTTAGGATAGAGGTTACTGTCCCTTGTACTTGGAAAGCTGCACTTCTCTGTCTACTATGTCTAGTTTTGCTGCTGAGAAGTCCAACATCATGCTGGAACCCAATCTTTTGGATATGATCAGTTTTTCTCTTTTGATACTTTTGGAACTTCTCACTCTCCCTATTGCTCTGAAATATCATGAGATGCTTTGGTGCCAGTCTTTTTTATTCATGTATCCCACATGCCTAGAGCAATACCTGGCAAATAGGTGTTTAATAATATTTGTTGAATGAGCTGGGAGTGGTGGCTCACGCCTGTAATCCCAACACTTTGGGAGGCCAAGGCAGTCGTACTACTTGAGGTCAGGAGTTCAAGACCAGCCTGGCCAACGTGGTGAAACCCCATCTCTACTAAAAAAAAAAAAAAAAAAAAATTAGCTGGGCATTGTGGGATATGCTTGTAATCCCAGCTATTCAGGAGGCTGAGTCAGGAGAATTGCTTGAACTCGGGAGGCAGAGGTTGCAGTGAGCCGAGATCACTCCATTACACTCCAACCTGGGCAACAGAGCGAGACTCTGTCTCAAAAAAAAAAAAAAAAAAAAAAAAGAAAAAGAAAAAGAAAAGAAAAACTGCCCAGGCGCTGTGGCTCACGCCTATTATCCCAGCATTTTGGGAGGCCAAGGCGGGCTGATCACTTGAGGTCAAGAGTTCGAGACCAGCCTGGCCAACATAGTGAAACCCCGTCTCTACTAAAAATATAAAAATTAGCCGGGTTTGTTGGCGGGCACCTGTAATTCCAGCTACTCAGGAGGCTGAGGCAGGAGAATCGCTTGAACCCGGGAGTGGGAGGTTGCAGTCAGTCAAGATCGTGCCACTGCACTCCAGCCCGGACGACAAAGCGAGACTCCGTCTCAAAAAAAAAAAAAAAATTTCGCGTAGAAGCTCCCAAGCCCAATTAAAGCTCAAGGCTATCGTCCACGTAGTGGGTTCCAAATCGCTCAGTTCCCAGGCCAGCAAAGAAAGCGAGCCGGGTGAAAGTCGCCTCTGTGCGAAGGCGGGGAATTGCACAGTATTTACATGGAAGCGGCGGAGAGGTTGCTTAGCAACCCTGCTGAGCGGACGGGCTTCACTGCGCACGCGTATACGGGCGGAGCATCTTGCGCACGCGCGAGCGACAGGTCGTGGCGTTCAGGGCCTGACGGTTGCTAGGGTGACAGGGACACAACATGGCGGCCGGATGCTAACGCTCTCCTTCGAGGGACCACCACGGAGATCCTAGTGCGGGACCCCGCCTCAGGGAAGTGGAAAGCAGGGGGACACCCTTCCTGCGTTTTTCTTTTCCGTCCAGTGTCGGCAAGGGGTTGTCGCCAGCTTCCGCATCCAAGATGAAGAGGGAGTGGGACCAGGGATGGGGGCAGGGACTGGAGAGCGAGTGGCGGGGGCGGGAGGGACTGGGGGGGCTTGGGGGGCCTGTGGGACCGGCGGGGCCGGGCGTCGTCGCCTTCTGCCGTGGCGGCTCTGCATGTGGACCCCGAATCCCCCTTGGCTGGAAGAAGCCGGTGCCCCTGGGGGAAGCTCGAGGGGTTGGGGCTAGGTTGGGAACTTTGAGGTCTCGGAGAGCCGACCCAAGTCCCGTTCAGGCATATTTGGTGCCGGTGCGTAGTTCTTACATCGAAGTTTAGGGAGTTGAGTGTGATTCATTTTATTTTTTTTAATGCTGGCTCGAACCTGACATTCTTTTCTTGAACATTCGGCAGAAACGCAGGGAGCGCTTATAGTGTGGCTCCCTGCCTTTTCATGGTACTGGTTTAGTGTCCAATTGAGAGGAAAGCTGGGCTGTGTGCTTTATTTTATTTTTTGGGTCAAGCAGTAGTGTTTTATAGGAACCATTTTTTAATAGTCATTTTGAAGCAACCTTTTAGTTAAAAGCTGTTACTTCAGAGTTGGAAAATGAGGTAGTCATTCTAGAAAATGTAACGGGTAAAAAAATTTACCTCTGGTAGGATTTGTGGATTATTGACAATCCGAGTGCAACCAGCTAGAATGATTTTTTATGATTACTGTACATATATAATTGTTTATGGCTGTGAACCAGAGGTGCAGTAAAAATTCAGACCTTTGCTGTGAAAAGATTATGTTAGGAGTAGTTATAATGTTAAATTTGCATTGTGTTCTAATTGTCAATAGTGTGCGTTGCATAATATTTAAAATAATTCATTCACCCTTTACAAGGCATTTTTATTTTTATTTTCTTTTGTTGGATATTGTTTAATGCTTACCTTTTTCATTAACGCACTACAAAACTGTAGTTAGAATCAAAAGTCTACAAAAGACTTTACACTTTTACTTACAGTGCAGACTATGTATACTGCACATATTTTGTACTGTATTCCTTTTTTCTTCCCATCTGTTTGTTTTGAAAATTTTCAGATGTACAGGAAAGTTGCAAGAGCGGTACACTGAATATTTATAAACCCGTCCTTCACTTAGACGCACCATTTTGCCTTATTTTTGTGTGCTCACTTTCGCTCTGGTGTTTTCTGTCTCCCATTTGTGTATTTATTTTCACTGGACCTTTCAATAGGTAGTTGTAGACTACTGATAATTCACCACTTCTTTCAGCAGTTATCTGCCAATAACAAGGACATTCTCTTACATCATCACATTACAAATAACACATTTAGAACATTTAACGATGATACAATACTCTAATATACAGTCCGTATTTCAGTCTTTCCATTTATCCCAATAACATCTGTTATAGTTGTTTATATTTGTTCTACAGTCCAATCAAGAATCACAAATTGCATTCTGTTGTCACATCTCTTTGGTCTCTTTTAATATGGTGTCCCTGTCTTTTGTGTCTTTCATGACAATGATAGTTTCATTTTTATTTTTGACTATCCTCTGTAGGCCAAATGACATTTTTAAATAATCCAGCCCAGGTGTTTTGCAGAATATCTCTCAATTTGAATTTATCTGATTGTTGCCTCACGATTAGCTTCAGCTTAAATGTTTTTACCAGGAATATGAGAGAGGTGACATTGTGTCTCTGTCAGTGTGGCCCTTCCAGAGTGTGTGATGTCAGCTCGTCGCAGTTTTGCTGAGGTTAGATTTGATCATTTGGTTTATCTACGTACCTTCTTTTTCTCTTAGACTCTTTTTTTTTTTGACAGGGTCTTGCTGTGTCACCCAGGCTGGGGTGTAGTGGTGCAATCTTGGCTCACTGCAACCTCTGCCTCCCGGGATCAAATGATTCTCCCACCTCAGCCTCCCAAGTAGCTGAGATTACAGGTGTGCACCACCATGCCCAGCTAACTTGTATTTTTTTGGTAAAGACGGGGTTTCAACATGTTGGTCAGGCTGGTTTCGAACTCCTGACGTCAAGCGATCTGCCCACTTCGGCTTCCCAAAGTGTTGGAATTACAGACGTGAGCCACCGTGCCTGGCCTTTCTCTTAGACACTTCATACCCCACTACCTAGAGGCATCACTCTCAGTAATTTACTCTCTCTCTCTATATATATTATATATAAATATGTAAATATGTATTTCTCCCTTTTTAAAAGAGTAATGTTAGCACTGTGTGTGTACACCTATATAGAAATGTGTGTATGTGCCGGCCGGACGCAGTGGCTCACGCCTGTAATCCCAGCGCTTTGGGAGGCCAAGGCGGGCAGATCACAAGGTCAGGAGATCAAGACCATCCTGGCTAACATGGTGAAACCCTGTCTCTACTAAAAATACAAAAAATTAGGCATAGTGGCTGGTGCCTGTAGTCCCAGCTACTTGGAAGGTTGAGCCAGGAGAATGGCGTGAACCCTTAAGGCGGGGCTTGCAGTGAGCCGAGACTGCACCACTGCACTCCAGCGTGGACAACAGAGCAAGAGACTCCGTATCAAAAAAAAAAAAAAATGTGTGTGTGTGTATATATATAAAATTTACATTTACATTTGTGGGCCGGGCACAGTGGCTCACGTCTGTAATTCCAGCACGTTGGGAGGCTGAGGTGGGTGGATCACTTGAGGCCAGGAGTTCGAGACCAGCCTGGCCAACATGGTGAAACCGCATCTCTACTAAAAATATAAAAATTAGTCGGGCGTGGTGGCAGGCGCCTGTAATCCCAGCTACTAGGGAGGCTGAGGCAGGAGAATCGCTTGAACCTGGGAGGCAGAGGTTGCAGTGAGCCGAGATGGCGCCACTGCACTCCAGCCTGGGCAACAGAGCAAAGAAAAAAAAAAAGTATGTGTGTGTATACATATAAAATTTACATTTATGGGGTGGGCACGGTGGCTCACGCCTGTAATCCCAGCACTTCGGGAGGCTGAGGTTGGCTGATCACTTGAAGTGAGGAGTTCGAGACCAGCCTGGCCAATGTGGTGAAACCCCGTCTCAACCATAAAATGCAAAAAAATAAAAATAAAAACAAAACAGGCCGGGCGCGGTGGCTCAAGCCTGTAATCCCAGCACTTTGGGAGGCCGAGACGGGCGGATCACGAGGTCAGGAGATCGAGACCATCCTGGCTAACACGGTGAAACCCCGTCTCTACTGAAAAATACAAAAAACTAGCCGGGCGAGGTGGCAGGCGTCTGTAGTCCCAGCTACTCGGGAGGCTGAGGCAGGAGAATGGCGTGAACCCGGGAGGCGGAGCTTGCAGTGAGCTGAGATCCGGCCACAGCACTCCAGCCTGGGTGACAGAGCAAGACTCCGTCTCAAAAAAAAAAAAAAAATAAAATAAAAACAAAACAAAAAATACACAAAAAACTTACGTTTATGATTTACTTCTTGTAAACTTTTGTTTTTAAAGTATATTTAGTATTGTTTGGTATGTTCTTTTAGATGGTCATTTTGGTAGTTTTTGGTTACTTGGTTTAGTGGTGACATCTTTATTCTCCCTTTCTTCGTTCTACCTTAAAATCTACTCTAAGAATTATTGTAACCTGGCCGGGCGCGGTGGCTCAAGCCTGTAATCCCAGCACTTTGGGAGGCCGAGGCGGGTGGATCACGAGGTCAGGAGATCGAGACTATCCTGGCTAACATGGTGAAACCCCGTCTCTACTAAAAATACCAAAAACTAGCCGGGCGTGGTGGCGGGCGCCTGTAGTCTCAGCTACTTGGGAGGCTGAGGCAGGAGAATGGCGTGAACCCGGGAGGCGGAGCTTGCAGTGAGCCGAGATCACGCCACTGCACTCCAGCCTGGGAGCGAGACTCCGTCTCAAAAAAAAAAAAAAAAAAAAAAAAAAGAATTATTGTAACCTTTTATCCCCGTGGTTTACATCTGATCATTAGATAAATGATTTAAAAATAGTTAAGAGTGGAGAGTATATTCCAGAACTGGAAATCACAGAGACAGAGTTAAAGAAGAATGATCAGGAAAAGTGAGTAATGGTGAAACTGGATCCATAGCTTGGGGTCAGAGTGGGGCTGGGAATGCTAGATTATTACAGGGGTCTTTCAGGATTTTCTAGGTGTATTTTTGTACTTGTTTTCTAGGCGATGCCCATGTGTTTAGAGGTGTGTTATTCTGTGGAGTATTCCTGTCTTTCTTTTTATTTGGCATCATTTGCAACAGTAGAGAGCAAAGAGTGACACAGTGCAGTTGATAACAGTGTGGGCTTTGGAGCCGGTAGGCATGGTAGCTTCAGGCATGTTACTTTTTTTTTCTTATGCTGCTTTTCTTCGTTGTTCAGGTAATCTATTGCTGCGTAACAGATCGCTTCAATTTTGTGGCTTAAAGAAACACAGTCTTTCTTGTGGTTCTTCAGGTTGCCTGGATTCAACTAGGCAGGTCTTACTGGAAGTCTCTCATGCAGTCAGATGGTGGCTGGAGCTGAAGTCATCTTAAAAGTTTCTTTTTTATTTGGAGATGGAGCTCGCTCTGTTGGCCAGGCTGGAATGAGTACGGTGGCACAATCTTGGCTCACTGCAACCTCTGCCTCCTGGGTTCAAGCGATTCTCCCGTCTCAGCCTCCTGAGTAGCTGGGATTTTAGGCGCACCACCACACCTGGCTACTTTTTGTATTTTGAGTAGAGACAGGGATTCACCATGTTGGTCAGGCTGGTCAAGAACGCCTGACCTCAGGTGATCCACCTGCCTCGGCCTCCCAAAGTGCTGGGATTACAGGCGTGAGCCAGTGCGCCCAGCCACATTTATCTTTAAACGGGGATGATAATACCCTCACATAGCATTGTTTCAAAGATTAAGTGAAATCATCTATGTAAAGGTCATAGCACAGTGTCTGGTACATGATAAATTGTGAGTGAATTATTATTTGCTATTTCAGCAAATGGAAGGCAGGGATATAAAAAGCGAAAGAATGAAAACATCGGTCAGATCCTTACTTGGAAAAGTTTCCCTTTATCTAGTCTAGTTGAAGTACCACTCTTTTTTCCTGTCCGAACTTTTTTTTTTTTTCCAGATAGAGTCTTGCTCTGTTGCCCAGGCTGGAGTGCTGTGGTGTAGTCACAGCTCATGGCAGCCTCCATCTCCTGGGCTCAGGCAAGCCTTCCACCTCAGCCTCCTGAGTAGTTAGGACCACAGGCACGTGCCTCCTCACGCGGCTAATTTTTTTAAAAAATTTTTTTGGTGGAGATGGGGTTTTGTTGTGTTGTCCAGCCCAGGCTTACTTTTTTTTTTTTTTTGAGACGGAGTCTTGCCCTGTTTCTTGGGCTGGAGTCCAATGGTGTGATCTCATTTCACTGCAACCTCCCCCTCCCGGGTTCAAGTGATTCTCCTGCCTCAGCTTTCTGAGTAGCTGGGCTTACAGGTGCCTGCCAAGACACCTGGCTAATTTTTGTATTTTTAGTAGAGACGGGGTTTCACTATGCTGGCCAGGTTGGTCTCGAACTCCCAACCTCAGGCAATCTGCCCACCTTGGCCTCCCAAAGTGCTGGAATTACATGCATGAGCCACGGTGCCCGACTGCCCAGGATTAGATTTTTAATTGTTTATTAGAGATGGGGGTCTCCCTACATTGCCCAGGCTGGTCTTGGACTCCTGGATTATAGGCATGAGCCACTGTGCCTGGTCCTGTCTCAACTTTTTAATGAATTTTTCAAAACATACCTATAAAAAGAGAAAAGTGGCCAGGCATGGCGGCTTATGTCTATAAACCCAGCACTTTGGGAGGCTAAGGCAGGAGATTGCTTAAGTCCAGGAGTTTGAGACCAGCCTGGGCAGCATGACAAGACTCTATCTCTACTAAACAATTAAAAAATTGGCCAAGCATGGCAGTGCATACCTGTGGTCCCAGGTACTTGGGAGGCTGAGGCAGGAGCATTGCTTGAACCCAGGAATTTGAGGCTGTAGTGAGCTGGGATCACACCACTGCTCTCCAGCCTGGATGTCAAAGGAAGACCCTGTTTCAAAAAGTAAAACAAGGCCGGCGCGGTGGCTGAGGCCTGTAATCTCAGCACTTTGGGAGGCCGAGGCGGGCAGATCATGAGGTCAGGAGATTGAGACCATCCTGGCTAACACGGTGAAACCCAATCTCCACTAAAAATACAAAAAATTAGCCAGGCGTCGTGGCAGGCACCTGTAGTCCCAGCTACTCGGGAGGCTGAGGCAGGAGAATGGCGTAAACCTGGGAGGCGGAGCTTGCAGTGAACCAAGATTGCGCCACTGCACTCCAGCCTGGGTGACAGAGCGAGACAGACTCCGTCTCAAAAAATAATAATAATGATAATAAATAAATAAATAAAAAAAACAAAAAGCCAGAGAAGTTATACTTTGAAGACAGTAACAGTCTGCTATCGTATCAGAGAGAATTTTTTTTTTTTTTCGGATAGAATCTCACTCTGTTGTCCAGGCTGGAGTGCAGTGGCATGATCTTGGCTGACTGCAACCTCTGCCTCCAGGGTTCAAGCAATTCTCATGCATCAGCCTCCTGAGTAGCTGGGATTATAGGCGCACACCACCATGCCTGGCTCATTTTTGTAGTTTTGGTAGAGACAGGGTTTTACCATGTTGGCCAGGTTGGTCTCGAACTCCTGACCTCGGGTGATCTACCCGCCTCAACCTCCCAAAGTGCTGAGATTACAGGTGTGAGCCACTGCGTCCGGCCCGGAGAGAATTTTTGAAAGTATCTGTTGTAATTACAATGAGGTTTAAGCTGTCTTGTTTTTTTTCCACCATGGGAAGAGTTAAGTAATTTGTCTTTCTTAAATGCTAGTATTTTCATAGACTCAAAAAAGGTGCCTCAATCCTTTTCATCTCCTTCTGTGTGTGAGCCTCAACTTTTGTTTTTATTTATTATTATTATTATCATTATTTTTGAGATGGAGTCTTGCACTGTTACCCAGGCTGGAGTTGCAGTGGCGCAATCTCGGCTCACTGCAAGCTCTGCCTCCTGGGTTCACGCCATTCTCCTGCCTCAGCCTCCCGAGTAGCTGGGACTACAGGTGCCCGCCACTACGCCTGGCTAATTTTTTGTACTTTTAGTAAGAGACGGGGTTTCACCATGTTAGCCAAGGTGGTCTCGATCTCCTGACCTTGTGATCCGCCCACCTCGGCCTCCCAAAGTGCTGGGATTACAAGCGTGAGCCATTTTTATTTATTTATTTATTAATTTTAAAGATGAGGGTCTCACCATATTGCCTAGACTGGTCTCAAAATCCTGGGGTGGCCAGGCGCAGTGGCTCACTCCTGTAATCCCAGCACTTTGGGAGGCCGAGGCGGGCGGATCACGAGGTCAGGAGATCGAGACCATCCTGGCTAACACGGTGAAACCCTGTCTCTACTAAAAAATACAAAAAAACTAGCCGGGCGAGGTGGCAGGCGCCTGTAGTCCCAGCTACTCGGGAGGCTGAGGCAGGAGAATGGCATAAACCCAGGAGGCAGAGCTTGCAGTGAGCCGGGATCCGGCCACTGCACTCCAGCCTGGGTGACAGAGCGAGACTCCGTCTCAAAAAAAAAAAAAAAAAAAAAAGAACTTTACAAAAAGCACATTGATAAAAATGTTTGGACTTGAACCTGACAAGTTTTACGTTTCACAAAAAGTGAATTTGACCTTCATTTTCACTTGTTAAATAAGGCTTAAATTCCACTTCAACAAACAAGCCTTGGTTTAATAAATGTGCATAGAATCTTAATATAGATGTATTCATTTATCTCCCTTGTTGTCTCTTTTTCATCCAACTCTGTTATTTTAACCCCTCTTTGTCCTTGAATCTGTTTTTCTTTTTGTTTTGGTGCTTGTTTATTCCCAATAATGTGGGATGTGACTTTCATTTACAGTATCATAGCTCTGTGCCCTTCAGAACTTTGTATCATGCTTTGTCTGCATTTCAGTGTTTTTTGTTTAATTTCGAAGGCCTATGAAAATGTGCCAGATCTTGTTGGAGAGAATAGGAACTTTTCCCAGGTATTTTTTCATAGAGACGTTTTCTTTTTTTCTCCTTGCCTTTTATCTTTGTTTTATACCACATACCTTCTGCCTACTAGAAGAGCCATGAGGGAAACAAGTGACCCCTTTATCTACCAACAGACACCTCCAGTGCAGCAAGTTCCATTTATTGCTGGTCATGATGGTTTAGAGCCAGCCTGGGACATTGGCACACACTGAATTTGTGTGCTGAAACCACTTTGAAGTTCACAGTTGACCTATTTTTTTAAAGCAAGTCTGCTTAATTTATCTGTGACAAAACACAAATTGGAATTTATTGTGTAAATTCTCTCTTTCTTAAATCCAAATTGCTTAGTCCACAGCTTGACTTCCAGTGATTGACCTCCAATCCCTCCTGTGATTTTCTCTTTTTTTCTTTGTGAGACAGGGTCTCTGTCTGTCACTCAAGCTGGAGTACAGTCGCACCATCATGGCTCACTGCAGCCTTGACTTCCCAGGCTCAGATGATTCTCCTATCTCAGCCTCCCAAGTAGCTGGGACTACAGGCGTGCATCACCACACCTGGCTAATTTTTTTTTGTATTTTTGGTAGAGACAAGATTTCACCATGTTACCCAGGCTGATCTCAAACTCCTGGGCTCAGGCGATCTGCCCGCCTCAGCCTCCCAGAGTGCTGGGATTACAGGTGTGAGCCACCATGCCCGGCCCCTTTCCGTGATCTCTATGACTGTCTTCCTTTAAAAGGATATTGTAGTTTTAAAACAGTTCATTTTAAGTTCATGTTTTTCTTGGCACTTAGTCAATACTTTCACTGATTTCTTAAATTTCTTGAAATGTTCACCTTTACATACATTTAAAGTTATGCATATTCATTGCGAACATTGAATAATGTAGATAATTATAATGAACAAAATTTAAATCACCTTCAGTCCCACTCAGGCATAGATACATTAAAATATTTACATATTTATATTCAGTTTTTTTCTTTTCTTTTTTTTCTTTTTTTCTTTTTTTCTTTTTTATTTTTTTTTGTCATGGAGTTTCGCTCTTGTTGCCCAGGCTGGAGTGCAATGGCGCTATGATCTCGGCTCACCGCAACCTCCGCCTCCCAGGTTCAAGCGATTCTTCTGCCTCAGCCTCCCGAGTAGCTGGGATTACAAGCGTGCACCACCACGCCCAGCTAATTTTGTATTTTTAGTAGAGACGGGGTTTCTCCATGTTGATCAGGCTGGTCTTGAGCTCCCTACCTCAGGTGATCCACCTGCCTCAGCCTCCCAAAGTACTGGGATTACAGGCGTGAGCCACTGCACCCAGCTATATTCAGTCTTTTTCTGTGCATGTTTTGTGTGTGTGATCATTATCATCCTTTTTTTCACTTAACATGAAATTGTGGCTGAACATTTCCCATGTCATGAAATATTATTTGAAAGCATCATTATCAATGGTTACATAATATTTCAGTCTGTTGCTGTTTCATAGCTTATTAGAACATTTCCTTGATACTGGATATTTAAGTTTCTGGCATTCTTACTTTTGTGACACTGTGAATACCATCTTTATTTATAAAGTTTTTTGTTTGTTTTTTGTTTTTGAGATGGAATCTAGCTCTGTCGCCTAGGCTGGATGCAGTGGCACAATCTCCACTCACTGCAACCTTCGCCTCCCAGGTTCAAGCAATTCTCATGCCTCAGCCTTGCTAGCAGCTGGGATTACAGATGCGTGCCACCCTCCTGGCTAATTTTTCTATTTTTAATAGAGACGGGTTTTCATTATGTTGGCCAGGCTGATTTGGAACCCCTGACCTCAGGTGATCTGCCCGCCTCACCCTCCCAAAGTGCTGTGATTACAGGCATGAGCTAACACGCCCAGTCTCACTGAGGCTGTTAATGTACAGATTCACTCATATACAAATTGAATGGTTTTAATACTAAAATAATATTTAATTCCCCAAGCTTTTTTTGTTTTTCCTGTTGGTTTCTGTTTCTCTAAGTGTAATGGCACAAACGAGAACAGATTGTAGACTTTCCCTTTAAGGGGTTTATGGCTTTATGAGGAGAAGGCGCAAAGTGGAGCATGGGCAGTTCTGTAACAGGAGGATAAGGTGCACACAGAAGGAAGACAGACATCTGCTTGCAGGCTTCCCAGGCCGGTCCTGGAAGATTGGAATCCAGAGCATCATGTATTCGGTATTACACACTATGTACTCCATAATTTTTTTTTTTTTTTTTTTTTTTTTGAGACGGAGTCTTGCTCTGTCGCCCAGGCTGGAGTGCAGTGGCACGATCTTGGCTCACTGCAAGCTGTACCTCCCAGGTTCATGCCATTTTCCTCCCTCAGCCTCCCAAGTAGCTGGGACTACAGGTGCCTGCCACCACGCCCGGCTAATTTTTCGTATTTTTAGTGGAGACAGGGTTTCACCGTGTTAGCCAGAATGGTCTCTATCTCCTGACCTCGTGATCCACCCGCCTTGGCCTCCCAAAATGCTGGGATTACAGGTGTGAGCCACCACGCCTGGCCTATGTACTCCATAATTTGACTATTGATATTTTCTAAACCAAAGTGTTCCATTTCCAACCTCCCTCTTTTATAAGGAAAGGACCTAAAATTAGGGGCGTGGGGACATACTGTAAATTCTCAAGACTTGGGACTATATCTTAATGATCTTTGTGTTTACAGTGCATGGCATGGTGTGTGATATATAGCTGGTGCTAAGAAGTCCTTATTATTGTTACTTTTTTTTTTGAGACAGAGTTTTGCTCTATTGCCCAGACTGCAGTACAGTGGCGTGATCTCAGCTCACTGCAGCCTCTGCCTCCCGGCTTCAAACAGTTCTCCTGTTTCAGCCTCCTGAGTAGCTGGGATTACAGGCACAGGTCACCATGCCCGGCTAATTTTTTGTATTTTTAGTAGAGATGGGGTTTCACCATGCTGGCCAGGCTGGTCTCAAACTTCTGATCTCAGGTGATCCGCCCACCTCGGCCTCCCAAAGTGCTGGGATTACAGGTGTGAGCCACCATGCCCAGCCTAAAAAGTCTTTATTAACATGATGATTTAGTCATACTGCCATGAATGTTTAATTCACTTAGGCTGAAGTATAGCATAATTGCATTATGGGGAGTACCAAGACCACCCTAGGTTTCATGATTTGCTAGGTGGACTCACAGGACTTAGCACATAATCATGCTCACAGCTATGATTTCCTCCAGTGGAATGATACAAAGTGAAATCAGCAAAGGGAAAAGGCACCTGGGAAGAAGTCTGGAGGAACTAGGCCCAGGAATTCTCTCTCAATGGAGTCACATGGGATGCTCTTAATTTCTCTAGCAACAAGTTGTAACCACACATGTGAACTCTTGTATATCACGGAACTCATTAGAGACTCCATGCCCTGAGTTTTTATTATGGACTGGTCACATAGGCACCTATCTGCCTAGCACCTATCAAAATTCCAGACTGCCAGAAGGAAAGCAGGTGTCTAGCATAAACCATATTGTCTGCACAGGCAGTTTAGGGACAGTGAGCCACTCTTACCATTTAGGAAATGGTGGAAGCCTGACATGCAAGTTCCCAGAGGCCAGCCAAAGGCCAACCCCTTTCAAGCCGACTTTTTTTTTTTTTTTTTTTGAGACAGAGTCTTGCTCTGTCGCCCAGGCTGGAGTGCAGTGGTACAATCTCAATCTCAGCTCACTGCAACCTCTGCCTCCCAGGTTCAAGCAATTCTTCTGCGTCAGCCCTCTGAGTAGCTGGAATTACAGGTGTGCACCACCACGCCCAGCCAATTTTTATATTTTTAGTAGAGACAGGGTTTCACCATGTTGGCCAGGCTGGTCTCGAACTCCTGACCTCAAGTGATCCACCTGCCTTGGCCCCTCAAAGTGCTGGGATTATAGGCGTGAGCCACCGCACTTGGCCGCAAGCAGACCTTTCTAAGGAGAGAAGTCCCGGGCCTGTTGTGTGAGCTCTTCTGCACAATAAAGACACTGATCTTCTTGTAGAGAAATTTCTGGGCTTTCCAGTTAATTCATTTAAAAGAAGGGGTAAATTTTGGTGGAGTTTTAGCAAGCAGCAGCTATCCCTTGACTAGTACGAATAGGGCGAGGTAGGTCAGTATGAGGGTCTGCCTAAGGGCAGAAGATGTTCAGGCTGTTGAATTTTCCCACAAAGTTTCAAGTTTGGAGGCTCTTCAAGAAACTTGTCAAAATTACTTAATGAGGTTTTAAACTGTACAAATTAGTGGTGAGGACCAGGGCCTGTATTTTGGTCCATTTCTTTTGAAGAAGCTTCTTGGAGATGCACCAAAGTATCTTTATTGCCTGGTTTTGGGATTTAATGGAATTTAATTAGGTTTCCAGTTGTAGAGAGGGTCTGGGACTTAGTTAAGCTATAGTTGTCAAGCAAGTTATGGCTTCCGGTTTTTTGTCAGAAGGGATATGGTACCGTGCTCTGTCCTGAAGACTCAGTGGGGCTCACTCCTACCTTACATTAGCCAATTTCTCCCAGAAGACAAGTAAGAACAATAAAGCTAGAATAGTTGTGAAACCGTGTCTTGCTGGGAGCTAGATTAGTTCCTCTTTTATTCAGGGAAACCTTGGATAAAAGGGATTCTAATAGCATTCTAAGATCTTCGGTTTGGTGATCTAGAGCAGTGCTGGGGGATGTTAACTGGTGTTCTCTGGGTATACCTCACCCACCTCCATTTGGAGACTCACCTCATATGCAGGGAAAGGCATTGAGGAATTCTGCAAACACATTTTGCTGTATTTAACTCTGTATTTCCTAAATTTATTTGCTTATGGAACCCTCTTTTGTGGAATACCCATTAGGGTTCAGGGATCGCCGTGTTTTGTAGTACTCAGTTGGAAAATGCTGGTCTAGAGATTCAGCATCCTCAGGTTGTTTTTCCTGGAAGTGATAATGGAGAGCAGCCCGTCCTGGTGCAGTAGACCACCTTTCTTTTGCTCATAACACAGACCAGTTGTAACACTTGGCTCTGTCTCAGGCTGTGAGTTTTAATGTACCAATTTACACATATACAAATTGAGTGGTCTTAACACTAAAATAATATTCCATTCCCCAAGCCTTTTTTGTTTGTTTTTACTATTTTTATTTGTTTGTTTGTTTTTCTTTTTTTTTTTGAGACTGAGTTTCGCTCTTCTTGCCCAGGCTGGAGTGCAGTGGCGTGATCTCGCCTCACCACAACCTCCACCTCCTGGGTTCAAGCGATTCTCCTGCCTCAGCCTTCCTGAGTAGCTGGGATTACAGGCATGCACCACCACACCCGGCTAATTTTGTATTTTTAGTAGAGGGGGGTTTCTCCATGTTGGTCAGGCTGGTCTTGAACTCCAGACCTCAGATGATCCGCCCGCCTCAGCCTTCCAAAGTACTGGGATTATAGGCGTGAGCCACCGTGCCCTGTCTTTTTTTTGTTTGTTTCTCTAAGTGTAATGCATTTTGTCTCCTGCTTCTTGTAAGTTTCCAGGACCAAGTAATACTTGTGTTAGTGTCAACCCTTCCCAGAGGGTTTTCATCTTGAACGAGGAAGCCACCTGGGAAATAGGGTGGAGACCTGTTTTGAGAGACCAAAAGAGGATGTCTCGTGCTAACCATGGAGAAAAAGAATCTAGTCTCCTTGTTAGGAAGACTGTTGAAGAGGTGTTCTTTATCATTTAGTTCGCATTAAGGGAATTGTTTTAGTTTCAGTTGTAAGGACCAGTAAGTCTCCTTACACCTCACAGTATGGAGACATATTATAACCGTTGACAAAGAAGGAGCTTGAGGGCTGGGTGCAGTGGCTTACGCCTATAATCCCAGCACTTTGGGAGGGTGAAGCAGGTGGGAAGCTGAGGCGGGTGGATTACCTGAGGTTAAGAGTTTGAGACCAGCCTGGCCAACATGGTGAAACCCTGTCTCTACTAAAAATACAAAAATTAGCTTGGTATAGTGACACACACCTGTAATCCCAGCTACTTGGGAGGCTGAGGCATGAGGATCTCTTGAACTTGGGAGATGGAAGTTGCAGTGAGCCAAGATCATTTGGGCAACACAGTGAGACTCTGTCTCAAAAAAAAAAAAAAAAAACTGGAGCTTAAGAATAGGAAAACCTGAGAGCAGGAGGGAACTGGCCCTCTTAGGAACTAGAATAGTATTGAAAGCAGCTTGTTTTGCATGTCAGCAGTAGGGATTTGTAGACATGCATATTCTGCCATTAATGAGAATATATTCTTCACTGTGTGTCATTTCTGTTCCTTATACTCCCTGCTTATTCCTAACTCTGTTTTGTTTTGTTTTTTCTAATTTTATATTAGAGTATAACATAATGCAGAAAACTGCACAAATTGGCCAAGCGTGGTAGCTCATGCCTGTTATCCCAGCACTTTGGGAGGCCAAGACAGGCGAATTCCTTGTGCTGAGGAGTTTGAGACCAGCCTGGGCAACATGGTGAAATCCTGTCTCTACAAAAAATGCAAAACAATTAGCTGGGCATGGTGGCGGGTGCCTGTAGTCCCAGCTACTCAGAAGGCTGAGGTGGCATGGTCGCTTGAGCTTGGGAGGTAGAGGTTGCAGGGAGCTGAGGTTGCACCACTGCACTCCAGCCTGGGCAACGGAGTGAGACCCTGTCCCAAACAAAACAAAACAAAACAAAACTGCACTTATATTTAAGTATACAAGTTGGTGAAGTGAACATGCCCATGAAACCTGCTTCCAGATCAAGAAGCACAGTATTCCTGGTATCATTGATGTCCCCTTCAGCCCATTTCAGTCACTTCACCCCACAAGGGTAACCACTATTCTGATTTCCAACACCACAGAGTTGTCCATTTTAATGGAGTTATTGAAATATACATACTATAATTTTCACTCATTTAAAGTATACAGTTCAGTGGTTTTAAGTATATTTTCTGAGTTGTGTAACCATAACTATAATCTAATGTTAAAATATTTTCATCATCCCCAAAAGAAACCTGTACCCATTAGTGGTTACTCCTTATTTATCTCACATTCCACCAACCCTAGACAATTATGAATCTATTTTCTGTCTCTATGGATTTGCTTATCTGGACATTTCATATAAGAGGGATCACATAATATGTGGCATTTTGTGCCTGATTTCTTTCACTTAGCGTAATGTCCTAAAGGTTCATCCATGTTGTAGCATGTTTCAGTACTTCATTCCTTTTCATGGCTGAATAATATTCCATTGTATGGATAGACCACATTTTGTTTATCCATTTCATCTACTGATGGACATTTTGGTGCTTTCCACCTTTGAGATATTATGAGTAATGCTACTGTGAACATTGACTTACAGGTTTTTGTTTGGACATACGTTTTCGTTTCTCTTGAGCATATATGTAGGAGTGGAATTGCTGGGTCATGTGGTAACTCTGTTTAACATCTTAAAGAACTGCCAAAGTGTTTTTCATAGTGTCTGCACCATTTTCCATTCCTGCCAGCAATGTATGAGGGTCCCAATGTCTCCACATCCTCACCAACTCTTGTTACCTATCTTTTTGATTCTAGTGAGTGTGAAGTGGTATCTCATCATAGTTTTGACTTGCTTTTCCCTAATGACTAATAATGTTGAACATCATTTCATAGCTTATTGGTCAATTTTATGTCGTCTTTGGAGAAATGTCTACCAAATCCTTTGATCACCTTTTAGTTGGGTTGTCTTTGTATTATTGAGTTATAAGACTTATTTATATATTCTAGATACAAGTTTCTTATCAGATATATGATTTGCAGATATTTTCCTTTATCTGTGGGTTGTATTTAGTTTTGCATGTTTTTGAACTTTATATAAATGGAATCATACAATGTGAACTCTTTACAATTAGGTTCTTTTGCTTAATGTGATGTTTGTGAGATGTAGCCATATCATATGTAGTTGTACTTTGTTTATGCTCATTACTGTATAGTATACCATTGTGTGGATATACTGCACTTATTTATCTAGTATATTAGTGTTCTCTAGAGGGACAGAACTAATAGGATAGATATGTATATAAAGGGGAATGTATTAAAGAGTATTAACTGACACAATCATAGAGTCCCACAATAGGCTGTCTTCAGGCTGAGGAGCAAGGAAGCCCGTCTGAGTCCCAAAGCTGAGGAACTTGGATTCCGATGTTCAAGGGCAGGAAGCATCCAGCATGGGAGAAAGACGTAGGCTGGGAGGCCAGACCAGTCTAGTCTTTTCCGTTCTGCCTGCTTTATATTTTGGCTGCACTGGCAGCCGATTAGATGGTGCCCACCCAGATTAAGGGTGGGTCTGCCTTTCCTAACCCACTGACTCAAATGTTAACCTCCTTTGCCAACACCCTCACAGACACACCAGGATCAATACTTTGCATCCTTCAATCCAATCAAGTTGACACTCAGTATTAACCATCACATCTAGTCTACTGTTGTTTACCATTTTGGGTTATTAAAAACAGTGCTTCTGTGAACATTCTTGTGTCGGGCGAACATATTTCACTTGGGTATCTAACCTAGAAATGGAATTTCTAGGTCGGAGGGTATGCCTGTGTTCAACTTTAGTAGATCTGTCTTGCTTATCTTTAACTCCTGTTTACTTTTAGCCCATTTATGGCCCCTTTAGCCTCTTACTCTCTCATGACTTTTCAGCTTTGGTCACACTGTTCACAGCTTTACTCTCTGCATACTTATCAGTTCATTTTCCTGTAAGAGCTAGTGGTCTACTTCTCTGCCTACTGGGTAGAACCTGCTTAGCTTGACCACCTTATTGGTTGCTGTTTGCGTTTCTTGCCCCAGTGAGTTGTGGCTTAAAAGGGTGGTAACAGAACATGGCCGCTCTGGCACGTGATTGACATTCCTAGTATTCGAATAAAAGTAAAAAACAAGTAAAATAAGTTAAAGTAAAACATAGCAAAACATAGAAAAGGCAAGCCAAATAGTTTAAAACTCTGCTACAGTAATGAAAAAAAAAGAGCATTGGGATTCAGCAGGGACTTGGATTGCAAATGAGAATAGCCAACAGACCCTGTGCATGTGCAGGTGAAATTCCTAGGGAAGACCACCCATCTCTGCTGGCCAGGCCCAGGCAGATGGGCTGGAGCCCTGACCTCGGAAAGACACTTGATGTTCCTGGGCAGGAGGGGTAAGTTGCATTTCTGTTTAGGTAAGATCGCTCTTTTGCTCCAGAGAAAATGTCCGATGTGTAAAACTTACAGGCTTGTTGTTTGTTGCAGAGGGGCTTAGGTCTGTCTAGAGCCATGTCCATCTGCTCCTCTCCCCTCTTCTCTCCTGCCCTTTGCAGTCGCACCACCACACCTAGCTCACTTAATTTTTTTGTCATTGTTTGTAAAGATAGGGTCTTACTATATTGCCCAAGCTGGACTCAAACTCCTGAGCTCAAACAGTCCTCCCACATCAGCCTCCCAAAGTGCTGAGATTATAGGTGTGAGTCACCACAAGTGGCCTTATTTTTTGTTTTGTTTTGTTTTTATTATGGAAAATTTCAAGCATGCCAGAAGTATAGAAAATTAAATAGAGTGACCCCTCATAAATCTTTTTTTTTTTTTTTTTGAGATGAAATCTTGCTCTATTGCCTAGGCTGGAGTGCAGTGGCACGATCTCAGGTCACTGCAACCTCCGTCTCCCGGGTTCAAGTGATTCTCCTGCTTCAGCCTCCCAAGTAGCTGAGATTACAGGTGTGTGCCACCATGCCCTGATAAATTTTTTCTTTTTTTTTTTTTTTTGAGATGGAGTTTTGCTGTGTAGTCTTGGCTGGAGTGCAGTGGCTCAATCTCGGCTCACTGCGACCTCTGCCTCCCGGGTTCAAGTGATTCTTCTGTCTCAGCCTCCCGAGTAGCTGGGACTACAGGCACACGCCACCACGCTCGGCTAATTTTTGTATTTTTAGTAGGATGGGGTTTCACCATCTTGGTCAGGCTGGCCTGGTCTTGAACTCCTGACCCTGTGATCCGCCTGTCTCGGCCTCCCAAAGTGCTGGGATTACAGGCATGTGCCACTGCGCCTGGCCAAGTTTTGTATTTGTAGTAGAGATGGATTTTCGCCATGTTGGCCAGGCTGGTCTCGAACTCCTGACCTCAGGTAATCTGCCTGCCTTGGCTTCCCAAAGTGCTGGGATGACAGGCCTGAGCCACCGCGCCCAGTGAACCCTCATAAATCCATCACCGAATTTCAGCAGTGATCAACATTTTACCATTTTCCCCACCACCATCTTTTTTGGGTATTTTGATATAAAATAGTGAAAATAGTGCTCTTATTTCAAAAAACAACATTGTGGAAAATATCTTAGAAAATGAGACACCTGTAACCTCACCCCTCAGAGCCGCTGTTAATTCCGTGTGTGTGTGTGTGTGTGTGTGTGTGTGTGTGTTTAGTTTTAAGGACATTATTACTGTTGTTGTTGTTGTTATTTTTTTTTGAGATGGAGTCTCACTTTGTTGCCCAGCTGGAGTGTAGTGGCGCAGTCTCAGCTTACTGCAGCTTCCACCTCCCAGGTTGAAGTGATTCTCCTGTGTCAGCCTCTCGAGTGGCTGGGACTACAGGCACCTGCCACCCATTATTTTAAATATTTACAGTATATTCTGTTATACAGGTAAACCATATTAATCAAGTTCCCTATGGGGGCCATTTGGGTTATCGGCTTTACTGTGTTGATTAATGGTGCAATCATTAATCTTCCTATCATATGTACTTGAGCAAGTTTTTTTTTTTAGCCAGGGTCTCCCTCTGTCGCCCAGGCTAGTGTATAGTGGTGCAGTCCCTACTCACTGCAGCCTCAAACTCCTGGGCTCAAGTGATCCTCCCACTTCAGCCTCCTGAGTAGCTGGGATGACAGGCATGTGCCATTGAGTCTGGCTAATTATTTTTTGTAGAGATGGGGTCTATGTTGCCTAACTTGGCCTTGAGCTCCTGGGCTCAAGTGATCCTCACCTTGGCCTCCCAAAGTGCTGGGATTACAAGCGTGAGCCACTACGCCCAGCTGGAGGATGCACATCTTAAAGATTTAATAGGTGCTGCCAAATTGCCCTCCAAAGAGACTATGTCAGTTTATAATTTCAGCAGTAGTGAATGGGAATGTACAGGGGTATTTTATTTTATTTTATTTTTTGAGACGGAGTTTTGCTCTTGTCCCCCAAGCTGGAGTGCAGTGGTGCCATCTCGGCTCACTGCAACCTCTGCCTTCGGGGTTCAAGCAATTCTTCTTCCTCAGCCTCCCAAGTAGCTGGGATTACAGGTAGCTGGGATTACAGGTGTGCATCACCACACCCAGCTAATTTTTGTATTTTTAGGAGAGACGTGGTTTCACCATGTTGGCCAGGCTAGTCTCAAACTCCTGGCCTCAAGTGTTCTGCCCACTTGGGCCTCCCAAAGCGCTGGGATTGTAGGCGTGAGCCACCACCCAGCCAGGGATATTTTAAAGTAAATCCTAAGTATTATGTCATTTTCACCTGGAAATACTTCTGTATTTTTTTGCTAACAGATAAGGACATTTTTTTGTGTTTTGACATAACCATTATCACTTCTGAAAAATGAATACCTTTTTACTGATGGTTTGTTCAAATCAGAATTCAGACAAGGCATTCAAAATGTGCATGTGGAAAGGAATACTGAAGAGGATGCCCACGTTCAGTGCTGCAATTTTGAAACTCTGTCAACTGGGGGCAATGGCTCATGCTAGCCACTTGGGAGGCTGAGGTAGAAGTTTAGGCTTGAGCCCAGGAGTTTGAGGCCAGCCTGGGCAACATAGCAAGATCCCATCTGCTTTGTGCAGATGCGGGTTTGGGGCCTGAAGTGAAGGCCTCTTTTACTCTAGGCTTGTTTCTGCTGCAGTCTAAGTGATGTTTGAAGATTTCTGGTCTGTTTGCTTCTGGTCAGCCCCACACCCAAGGTTCTGCTAGAGATCTCTCTCTCTAGTCTGCGTTTTTTTTTTTTTTTTTTTTTTGTTTTTGAGATGGCGTCTCACTCTGTAGCCCAGACTGGAGTGCAGTGGTGTGATCTTGACTTACTGCAACCTCCACCTCCCGGGTTCGAGCAATTCTCCTGCCCCACCTTCCCGAGTAGCTGGGACTACAGGTGTATGCCACGACACCTGGCTAATTTTTTGTATTTTTAGTGGAGACAGGGTTTCGGCATTTGGCCAAGCTGGTCTGGAACTCCTGACCTCAGGTGGGTGATCTGCCTGGCTCGGCCTCCTAAAGTGCAGGGATTACAGGCTGAGCTACCACGTCTGGCCCCAAGCCTGCCTTATTTCTGTGCGGCCTCGCTCATATGCTTCTGGGTCTCAATTTACAGGAGCTTCCTTGAAGCTTTCTAAAACAAATGCCTGGAGGTTGTAACTGCCTTCCTGTGATCTCTGCTGCAAAGATGAGCCATTTGTTCAACGGAGAAGGCTCGCGGGCTATTCTTTGCCAATGTTTTTGCAATCTTACTCTCCTATTATTTGGGCTGTAGAAACTTTTACAACTGGTGAGACTTTTGCTCTCTAGACTTTACTTATTCTTTCAATTTCTGCTTAAAAAGTGGTATAGCCATTCTTGCCTGTACTTACCTTTGTCTTGAAATAGCTTGCTAAGGCAGTCAGTAGTAATTAGCATACTCCATCATTCTGACTCTTCCCACCACTTTCCCTAGGCCAGCAGGCTCCGCAGGCAGTGGATCTATGAAAGGCAGCAGTGACTACAGGCATTCCTTTAAGCGGGCAATATTTCATCATGATATATGCCAGGCTCTCTAGCATTTTGCCACCTGACCAATAAGCCAAACTCACATATTTTAGATTTTTGTTCACAGCAGCAGCCCACATCAAAGTGTTCATTTGTTGTCAGTCAGGGTTTGGTCAGGAAAATGGAAACTACCCTAGGTATTTCAAGCAGGAAGGCATTTAACATAGTGAACTAGAGGCTTACAAAACCATTATCAGGGCTGGGGGTGATGTGGTGGCAGCAGGGCCAGGGAAAGTTACTGTTAGCTTTCAGAAAATTAGGAAGTAAAAGAATTGTAGGAAACTGTTGCAGATCAGCTGGGCCCTCTGTAGGACCAGGGAAGGTGAATTTCAGGAGAGTTCTTAGAGGCTGCTGGTGCAATGTGACATCAGCCCAGAGCCTACGCCCACGCCCATGCCCACCCCTGCTGGAAGAATCCCATCTCTGCTTTCTGAATCTTGTAGGGTAGCTGAGCCTCTCCTCACTGGCCAGGATCCAGGTAAGGTGGTTCCTGCTATCCAAGGGAGGGCACAGACTGGGAGGAAATGATGCTTTGTTCCAACTTCCCCTAAAGTTGAGGGGACCACTAAACCTTACAAAGATAGGAGAAACAATTCTCAGTATATTGCTGTTAAATTATGTTATAGATTAAAAGTTTGCTGTCTGGAAGTGAATACAAATATATGCATAAATAACATTTTATTTTTGTAATCATTTTTATTTATAGACTATAAAGCAATTGGCAAAATAGGAGAGGGAACGTTTTCTGAAGTTATGAAGATGCAAAGCCTGAGAGATGGAAACTACTATGCATGTAAACAAATGAAGCAGCGCTTTGAAAGGTAGGCTGCCAGAGATGCACTTGGGACCAAACACACATCCAGGTTTCAATCAATAACGGAGACTTACTACTAGGAGGGAACTTTATTAATTTAATAAAGTGTAAGATACAGTCAGATTTCTTTGGACAGTGAGGGTTATGTGCTAATGTTATGTTTACCATACTGGAGTTTACTCATATCCAGTCTTACTGTAATATCAGTGATGAATGACCACAAAAAAGTTTTTAAGTTTCAAAAGTGTGTCTCATCTTAAACAGTCTGTATGTTCCTAAAAGTTATATATGTGTTGGATTTCTTTTTTTTTTTTTTATTACAAAAACAAAAAATGATATATCAACCAATGGAACAGGATAGAGAGCTTGGAAGTGAACCCTTTATGATCCATTTAATTTTTTTTTTTTTTTTTTTTTTTGAGGCAGAATCTCACTCTGTCTCCCAGGCTGGAGTGCAGTGGTGCAATCTTGGCTCACTGCAACCTCTACCACCCCAGTTCAAGCGATTCTTGTGACTTAGCCTCCTAGTAGCTGCAACTGCAGGTGTGTGCCACCAAGTCCTGCTAATTATTATCTTTTTAAAGTATAGATCAGGTGTTACCTTGTTGGCCAGGCTGGTCTTGAACTCCTTGGCCTCAAGTGATCCGCCTGCCTTGGCCTCCCAAAGTGCTGGGATTGCAGGTGTGAGCCACCGTGCCCAGCACATTTATTTTGTTTGTTTTTGTTTTGTTTTGTTTTGTTTGAGACAGGGTCTCACCCTGTCATCCAGGCTGGAGTGCAATGACTCAATCTCAGCTCACTGCAGCCTCCACCTCCCAGGCTTAAGCGATCTTCCCACCTCAGTGTTCTGAGTAGCTGGGACCACAGGAGCAGACCACACGCCTGGCTAATTTTTGTGTTTTTTGTAGAGACGGGGTTTCACCCTGTTGCCCAGGCTAGTCTCGAACTCCTGACCTCAAGGTATCTGCCTGCCTCAGCCTCCCAAAGGGCTGGGATTACAGGCATGAGCCACTGTGCCTGGCCATGTGTTGGACTTCTGTAAATGCAACCTTAGTCTAAATGTAGTAGAGGTCCTTGCAATTTAACTGTGAATAAATTAATATATTAATATTATATTAATATAATGTAAGTGCAGGGATTATAGGCATGAGTCACCGTGCCCACCCTGAGCCATCACGCTTAGCCTGAGCCACTATACCCAGCCTTCATTTTTTGATTAATTAATTAGTTAACTTTAAAAATAGAGATGGGGTCTCACCGTGTTGCCCAAGCTGACCTCAAACTCCCGGGCTCAAGTGATCTTCCTGCCTCAGCCTCCCAAAGTGCTGGAATTATAGGTGTGAGCCACCCACCTGGCCAAGAACAGTAATTTCATCCTCATGACATCTGGATAGGGTAGTTATCCTTGTTTTGTACATGAGGATAGGTGCTTAGAGATGTGAGGTAATTTGACATTTTTTCTAGATCACTGGGTGGGCAGAGCCAGATGTGAACCCAGATTCTGCCAAGGCAAATCCTTGTTCTTCACTGCCCAATGCATACGGCAGTTTACATCTCACTAGGAAGACTGAAGCCACCAGGTGCTCTGCTCCTTCTCTTCTGGCACTTCTTCCTCTCTCTACATTCTGCATTCTCTGTGTTTCTTTCTTTCCCTGACTGCATCTTTACTTGTAAACCACTGATGAGAGAGAATTTGATGCACAGTGTACTGATGATCCCATATCTAAAGAGCAGACAGCTGGGTGCTGTGGCTCACACCTGAAATTCCAGCTACTTAGGAGGCTGAGGCAGGAGGATTGCTTGAACGCAGGAGTTCAGGATCAGCCTGGGCAACATAGCAAGACCCCATCTCTACAAAAATTAAAAAAACAAGAACAGACTTCCTTAAACAGCCACCTTTGACCCAAAGTTGCTGGTACAGGACTTTGAACAGTAGGGTGTGATGCTTTTTGTTTTTTTTTTTTGAGTCAGGGTCTCAGTCTGTCGCCCAGGCTAGAGTGCAGTGGTGTGACCTCAGCTCACTACAACCTCTGCTTCTGGGGCTCAAACAATTCTCCAGCCTCAGCCTCCTGAGTAACTGGGACTATAGGCGTAAGCCACCAAATGCCTAGCTAATTTTTGTAATTTTTTTTTTTTTTGAGACAGAGTCTCACATTGTCACCTAGGCTGGAGTGCAGTGACATGATCTTGGCTCACTGCAACCTCTGCCTCCCGGGTTCAAGCAATTCTCCTGCCTCAGCCTCCCGAGTGCCTGGGACTACAGGCGTGCGTCACCGCACTCGGCAAATTTTTACTTTTTTTTTTTTTTGAGACGGAGTCTCGCTCTGTCGCCCAGGCTGGAGTGCAGTGGCCGGATCTCAGCTCACTGCAAGCTCCGCCTCCCAGGTTTACGCCATTCTCCTGCCTCAGCCTCCCGAGTAACTGGGACTACAGGCGCCCGCCACTTCGCCCGGCTAGTTTTTTGTAATTTTTAGTAGAGACGGGGTTTCACCATATTAGCCAGTATGGTCTCGATCTCCTGACCTCGTGATCCGCCCGTCTCGGCCTCCCAAAGTACTGGGATTACAGACTTGAGCCACTGCGCCCGGCCAAATTTTTACATTTTTAGTAGAGACGGGGTTTCATCATGTTGGCCAGCCTGGTCTCGGACTCCTGACCTCAAGTGATCTGCCCACCTTGGCCTCCCAAAGTGCAGGGATTACAGGTGTGAGCCACCGTGCCCGGTCTAATTTTTGTATTTTTGTAGAGACAGGGTCTCGCCATGTTGTGGCTGGTCTCGAACTCCTGAGCTCAAAGTGATCCACTTGCCTTGGCCTCCCAAAGTGCTAGGATTACAGTCCTGGGTCCAGCCTCTTTCAAATAAGTATAGAATGTTCTAAGCAGCAGTTCTCTAATGGGTCAAGAATGCTCAGTTTATTGAAGTTCCTTCTCATACCTCCTCAGCCCCTGGGAAGATTGTGCGGTTACCTAAGGGACATGGTTTCCCGGTGAAGCACATCCTGGGTCTGCCATCTGCCAGAGTCCTCACACACTAAAAGTGCCTGGTCCACCTGAATCTTGTCTTCCTTGTCATGAGTGCTTGAGGACTAAGCAAGGGAATGAACAGAAAACTAACAAGGTGGGGCATATGGTAAATGTGCAGTGGATGATGGCCTTCCTTACTGTATGCACAATCATTTGCTGTATTTCAGAAACAATTTATGTTCTTTGCCTTTAACTTCAAAAGCAGTTGATTAGAACACATCCCATAGGTTGGCCCGGCATGGTGGCTCATGCCTTGTAATCCCAGCACGTTGGAAGGCCAAGGTGGGAGAATCGCTTGAGCCCAGGAGTTTGAGACCAGCCTGGGCAGCAAAGGGAAACTCTGTCTCTACAAAAAAATTAAAAAAATCAACCGGGCGCGGTAGTGTGTGCCTGTGGTCCCAGCTACTTGGGAGGCTGAAGTGGGAGGATCTCTTGAATCCAGGAAGGAGGTGAAGCTACAGTGAGGTGTGTTTGTGCCACTGAACTCCAGCCTGGGCGACAGAGTGAGACCCTGTCTCACTCTGCCTTCCTTGACAAGGAAGCCAAAATTCCACTGGACCAGGCACTTTTGGTGTGTAAGGGATTTGGCAGAAAGCAGATCCAGGATGTGCCTCACCACCAGGAAACCATGTCCGTTAGGTAACTGCACACACACACAAATCCGTTTCTGCTTACTTATCATTGTGTAAATGAATCCTCAGAGTCGCCTTGCACAGCTGTGTGGGTGGTGTGAGGAATGTGAAGCATTAGTAGCAGAAAGTCGCACTGAGTCACTTGGGCAGCACGAGGTTGGTATTTGGAGCGTCTGACCCCTACCCCCTCCAGTGTTACTTCTGCTCCTTTCCTCTGCTTTAATTCAAATAGAAATGGATAGCTTTTGCAGTAATCTTAGTTAATGTGAAGTTAAAGAAAGGTAAAGGTAAAAAAAATACACATAATGGATTAGTACTGTGGCAGGGAGGGCACTTTCACTCCTGAGCGTTGTTTGCCTTTTGAGTCGCTCAAGGCCTTAGTTAGGGATAAGAAGGTTAGTTACTTGCCTGAGGCCTCAACAGAACTGAGTCCTTTTGGTATCTTTTCTGGTATCTCCTCAGAATTTTCCTCCACCAACACTCGCCAAAAGTACACAATGAAGAATAGGCTCTCTTTGGGCACAGTGGCTGACACCTGTAATCCCAGCACTTTGGGAGGCCAAGGTGGGCGGATCAGTTGAGCCTGGAAGTTCAAGACCAGCCTGGGCAACATGCCAAAACCCCGTTCTACCAAAAAAAGAAATAAAAAAATTAGCTGGGCATTGGTGGTGCCTGTAGTGCTGGCTACTCAGGAGAGTGAAGTGGGGGGATTGCTTGAGTCCTGGAGGTTGAGGTTGCAGTGAGCCATGATTGTGCCACTGCACTCCAGCCTGGGCAATAGAGCAAGACTCTGTCTCAAAAACAACAACAAAAAATGGTTCTCTTTTGCTATGCTTTTAGTCTATATTTTTCCTATAGAAATAGAAGAAATGGAGTGAGTCTCTTAAAAAAAAAAAAAACGGCCGGGCGCGGTGGCTCACGCCTGTAATCCCTGCACTTTGGGAGGCCGAGGCGGGCGGATCACGAGGTCAGGAGATCGAGACCATCCTGGCTAACAAGGTGAAACCCCGTCTCTACTAAAAATACAAAAAAATTAGCCGGGCGCGGTGGCGGCGCCTGTAGTCCCAGCTACTCGGGAGGCTGAGGCAGGAAAATGGCGCGAACCCGGGAGGCGGAGCTTGCAGTGAGCCGAGATGGTGCCACTGCACTCCAGCCTGGGGGACAGAGTGAAGACTCCGCCTCAAAAAAAAAAAAAAAACAAAAAAAACGTAGTCTTGGTATTTGCGGGATCTCCCTTTGTGCCCCGAGGCAGTGACATTGGCACAAGTCTGCTAAACCTGGGGTTCAGCATAGCGTAACTAGCTCCGACTCTAAAGGTCAGAACTAGCAGCTCTTCCACTTTAGTTAATGAGATCTTGAACAATTCCATAATTTCTCCGTGCCTCTGTTTATTTATACAATGGGGATAACCACAGTTATCTACCCCATAAGGTTGTTGTGAGGGTCAAATTAAATAATGCAGATGAAGCACTTTTTTTTTTTTTTTTTTTTTTTTTTGAGACGGGGTCTCGCGCTGTGTCACCCAGGCTGGAGTGCAGTGGCGCGATCTCGGCTCACTGCAAGCTCCGCCTCCCAGGTTCACGCCATTCTCCTGCCTCAGCCTCCGAGTAGCTGGGACTACAGGCGCCCGCCACCACGCCCGGCTAGTTTTTTGTATTTTTAGTAGAGACGGGGTTTCACCATGTTAGCCAGGATGGTCTCGATCTCCTGACCTTGTGATCCACCCGCCTCGGCCTCCCAAAGTGCTGGGATTACAGGCTTGAGCCACCGCGCCCGGCCTGCAGATGAAGCACTTAATGCAGTGCTGGCATACCGTAAAAAGCAACTTGGTGTGTAAATCAGTTTTTCCATAACAGATAATACAAGTTAGGAGAGCTTGAAGACTATTTTGGAGATGGAAGTGAGATGATAATAATAGTAAGATTACCGCAGTTGTTCACTACATATCTGGTGTCATGAACAGTACTAGGTGAATTATATGCATGTCATTGAATCCTGACTGGGGCCCTGGGAGGAAGATGCATTGTTACATCTTTCAGTCTAGGGAATTGAAATTCTGAGAGAACAAGTTCCCCACCCGGCCCATTGCTACCTACACGTCGTGGAGCCCAGTCTGAGTCCAAGTCTGTGTAGGTCCTTCCTACACAGTGATCTTCCCACTGTTCTTCCCAGCTGCAGACGCTGATGCCACTGTCAGGTCTAGATGTGGTACATGGTTTTTCTCAAGTCACACCTCTAAGCAGTCCTCACATTACTTTTACAAAAACAAAAAGTCTGCTGTGTAAGGTTATAGATAAAAACAAAGGGCCGGGCGTGGTGGCTCACGCCTGTAATCCCAGCACTTTGGGAGGCCGAGGCAGGCGGATCACGAGGTCAGGAGATCGAGACCATCCTGGCTAACATGGTGAAACCCCGTCTCCACTAAAAATATACAAAATCAGCCGGATGTGGTGGCGGGCGCCTGTAGTCCCAGCTACTCAAGAGGCTGAGGCAGGAGAATGGCGTGAACCCGGGAGGCGGAGCTTTCAGTGAGCCAACATCGCACCACTGTACTCCAGCCTGGGGGACAGAGCGATACTCCATCTCAAAAAAAAAACAGAAAAAAGAAAGGCAAGGAATTTATGAGTCTCTCTAAAAGCCTTTTTTTTTTTTTTTTTTACTTAAAAGATTATAATATGAAAAACCTCAAACATACACAAAATGAACAGTAATCCTAGGTATCCAGCAGCCAGAATCAGCAAGCCTGCGATTTTTATTTAATGTATGCCTCCACCCAGTGTCCTTCCTCTACTTGGTCATTATGCTATGTCTCCATATAGTTTGGGCTGCTATAACAAATTATACTGTATTCTGTGTGGCTTAAACAGCAGACATTTATTTATTACAGTTCTGGAGGGTGATAAGTGCAAGATTAAGGTGCTGGCAGACAGGTCTGGTGTCTGGCGAGGGCTTGCTTTAGGATTTGCAGGTGGCCGTCTTCTTGCTTTGTCCTCAAATGACAGATAGCAGAGAGAGAGAGAGGACACACGTTCTCTAGAGTCTTTCTGGCATTTCTTAGAGCCACTAATGCCATGTGCTCGAATTACCTCTCAAAAGCCCCGCCTCCTCATATCATCCCACTGGGAGTTTAGGGTTTCAACGTGTGAATTTTAGAGGACACAAACATGCAATCTATAACATTATACAGTTTTTTAAAGGTAAAATTTGTATACCTTGAAGTGCACATTGTTTATCTGTACAGTTTTGGCAAATGGATATTCTCGAGTAATCAAGATGTGGAACAAAGAACCGTAGAAAGTTCTTCCTTGTTCCTTTTCAGTTTCCCGCTGCCATCCCAGGCAATCACTAGCATGTGCTCTTGTGTCCATCTCCTTTCACTCAGCATCATGTCTTTGAGATTTATCGTGACTGTTGTTCAGTAGTTTTAATCTCTTTTTTTTTTTTTTTTTGAGATGGAGTCTTGCTCTGTTGCTCAGGCTAGAGTGCAGTGGCGCAATCTCAGCTCACTGCAACCTCTGCCTCCCAGGTTCACGCAGTTCTCCTGCCTCAGCCTCCTGAGTAGCTGGGACTACAGGTCTGTGCCGCCACACCCAGCTCATTTTTATATTTTTAGTAGAGACGGGGTTTCACTGGACAGGCTGGTCTTGAACTCCTGACCTCAGGTGATCCACCCGCTTCGGCCTCCCAAAGTTCTGGGATTATAGATGTGAGCTACCGCACCTGGCCAGTTTATGCCTTTTTAATGTTGAGCAACATTCATTACAATCTGTGACTACAACACAATTTCTTTATCCATTTTCCTGTTAATGGACTTTTTGATAGTTTCCAGCTTTGGGCTACCATGAGTAAAGCTGCTATGAAATTCGAATTCTTAGGCTGGGCGTGGTGGCTTGCTTCTGTAATCCCAGCACTTTGGGAAGCTGAGGCGCAAGGATTGCTTGAGCCCAGGAGTTTGAGACCAGGCTGGGCGACATACAGCCTGGTCTGTATGTCTTATGAAGAAAGACTTTTAGTATGTTTTTTTTCTCTACAGAAAAAAAAAAAAAAAAAAAAAGACCGGGTCATGGTGGCTCGCTCCTGTAGTCCTAGCTACTTGAGAGGCTGAGATGGGAGCATTGCTTGAGCCTGGGAAGTTGAGGCTGCAATGAGCCATGATCACACCACTGCACTCCAGCCTAGGTGACAGAGCAAGACCCTGTCTCAAAAAAACAACTAAAGAAATATAGAAATTCTACTTGTGCATATATGTTTTCATTTTTTCTTTCTTTTTTTTTTTTTTTTTTGAGATGGAGTTTCGCTCTTGTTGCCCAGGCTGGAGTGCATTGGCATGATCTCAGTTCACCACAACCTCCGCCTCCCAGGTTCAAGCGATTCTCCTGCCTCAGCCTCCAGAGTAGCTGGGACTACAGGCGTGTACCACCACACCTGGCTAATTTTTTGTATGTTTTTATTTTTTCTTAGGCAGTTACCTAGAAACAGAATCACTGGGTCAAAGGGTAGGTATATGTTTGACTTTATAAGAAACTGACAAGCCTTTTCTCAAAGGGATTGTAGCTTTTTATTTTATTTTTTTATTTTATTATTTTTTTGAGACAGAGTCTCCCTCTGTCGCCTAGGCTGGCTATCTCGGCTCACTGCAAGCTCCAACTCCTGGGTTTACGCCATTCTCTTGCCTCAGCCTCCCGAGTAGCTGGGAGCACAGGTTGCCCGCCATCAGACCTGGCTAATTTTTTTTATTTTTATTTTTTAGTAGAGACGGGGTTTCACCATGTTAGCCAGGATGGTCTCCATCTCCTGACCTCATGATCCGCCCACCTTGGCCTCCCAGAGTGCTGGGATTACAGGGGTGAGCCACCATGCCCGGCCTGTAGCTTTTTATATTACCACCAGTGAAGAATGAAAGTTCCAGTTGCTCCCTATTCTCTCCAGCATTTGATGTTGTTACTCTTTTAAGTTTAAGCCATTCTGGTGATTGTATGGAATTATCTCCTGCTAGTTTTAGTTTCTACTTCCCTGATGACTAATGATGAACACTTGATCATGTACTTACTGGCCATTCATGTATCTTCATTTATGAACTGCCTGTCCAAGTTTTTGCCCCTTAAAAAATTTATACCTTAAGAAACAAGCTATCCTAAGGGAGAAAAAAAGAAAAAATAATTTAAAACATTAGGCTGTTTGCTTTTTTATTGAATTTAGGAGTTCTGTATATATTCTGTATAGACATCTTTTATCAGATGTGTTTTACAGGTAGTTTCTCCAAGTCTGTGGTTTGCTTATCCATTTTTTTTATGGCATCTTTTCATGTGCTGAAGTGTTTTATGTCAGTGAAGTCCAATTTATGGAATTTTTTGTGGTTATTGTTTTTTGCTTTCTGTCTTAGAATAAATTTTTGCCTATTTACAGGTTGTGAATATATTCTCCTGTATTTTTTTCTAAAAATCTTTATCATTTTAACTTTTTACATTTAGATCTGTGATCCATCTTAAATTAATTTTTGTGAATGGTGAGCGGTAGGGATCAAGCATCATTTTTTTTTTCCCCAAATGAATATCCAGTTGTTCCAGTATCATTTGTTAAAAAAAAGACTTTCTTTGCCCTCAGTGGATTATTTTGCCGAAAGCTAATTGACTGCATAAGTGTGGGTCTGTTTTGGACTCTCTATTCTGTTTCATTGCCCTCTTTGACTGTCATTATGCCAATACTATACTGTTTTGATTAATGTAGTTCAAAAGTAAATGTTGAAGTTAGATATTAAAAGTCTTTCTTCTTCTTTTTTTTTTGAGACAGAGTCTCGTTCTGTCGCCCAGGCTGGAGCGGAATGGTGTAATCTCCGCCTTCTGGTTTCAAGCAATTCTCCTGCCTCAGCCTGCTGAGTAGCTGGGATTGCAGGCACCCACCACCACGTCCAGCTAATTTTTGTATTTTTAGTTGAGACAGGGATTCACCATGTTGGTCGGGCTGGTCTCAAACTCTTGACCTCAGGTGATCCACCTGCCTTGGCCTCCCAAAGTGCTGGGATTATAGGCGTGAGGTACCGTGGCCGGCCTCTTCATGTTTTTAAAGACAATTTTGCCTACTTTAGGTCCTCTGTACATCCATATACATTTTAGAATCAGCTCATTTTTTTTTTTTTTTCTGTGAGGATTCTAGGAGTATAGCTCATTAATTCTATTAAAAAATAAAACCAACTGGGCACAGTGTGTCACGCCTGTAATCACAGCACTTTAAGAGGCTGAAGTGGGCTGATCACATGAGCCCAGGAGTTCAAGACCAGCCTGGACAACATGGTGAAACCACATCTTGACTGAAAATACAAAAATTAGCCAGGTGTAGTGGCACACACCTGTAGTCGCAGCTGCTTGGGAGGCTGAGGTGGGAGGATTGCTTGAGCCTCGGGGGTGGAGACTTCAGTGAGGCAAGATCATGCAGCTGCACTCCAGCCTGGGTGACAGAGTGAGAACCTGTCTCAAAAAACAAAAAAAAAAAGGCCGGGCGCGATGGCTCACACCTGTAATTCCAGCACTTTGGGAGGCCGAGGCGGGCAGATCATGAGGTCAGGAGATCAACACCATCCTGGCTAACAACAGTGAAACCCCGTCACTACTAAAAATACAAAAAATTAGCTGGGCTTTGTGGCAAAAATTATTCATTTTTGAATAATAACTCAACCTTGCATTCCCAGTATAACTGGGATTCCCCACTTAGTCATAACATGCGATCAGTTTTACATATTGCTGGATTTGATAGTATTTTGTCAAGTATTTTTGTATTTGTACTCATAAGGGTTACTTTTTTTCCTTCCGTGATGGAGTTTCACTGTGCGGCACAGGCTAGAGCGCGGTGGTGTGATCTTAGCTCTCTGCAACCTCTGCCTCAAGCAATTCTCCTGCCTCAGCCTCCCAAGTAGCTGGGATTACAGGCGCGCACCAGCATGCCTGGCTAATTTTTGTATTTTTAGTAAAGATGGGGTTTTGCCATGTTGGCCAGGCTGGTCTTGAACTCTTGACCTCAGGCAGTCTGCTAGACTTGGCCTCCCAAAGTGTTGGGATTACAGGCGTGAGCTATCATGCTTGGCCTATACTTTTCTTACTATATAAAAGTCTTTGTTAGGGAGTTAGGTGAGGTGTCTCACACCTTTAATCCCAGCACATTGGGAGGCTGAGGTGGGAGGATGGCTTAAGCCCAGGAGTTTGAGACCAGCCTGGACAAGACGAGACCTTGTTTCTACAAATAAAAAACAGCTGGGCATGGTGGCAGACACCTGTGGTCCCAGCCACCTGGAAGGCTGAGGTGGGAGGATGGCTTGAGATCAGGAGGTCAAGGCTGCAGTAAGCAGTGATTACACCACTGCACTCCAGCCTGGGCAACAGAGTAAGACCCTGTCTCAAAAAAGAAAAAAAGAAAAAGAAAAAAAGTCTTTATTAGGTTTTGCGGCTGGGTGCAGTGGCTCACACCTGTATTCCCAGCACTTTCAGAGGCTGAGATGGGTGGATAATTTGAGGCCAGGAGTTTGAGACTAGCCTGGCCAACATGGCAAAACTCTGTTCTACCAAAACTACAAAAATTAGTTGGGTGTGGTAGTACATGCCAGTAATCCCAGTTACTCAGGAGGCTGAGGCACAAGAATGGCTTGAATCCCGAAGGCGGAGGTTGCGGTGAGCCGAGATTCCTCCAGTGCACTCCAACCTGGGCAACAGAGTGAGACTCTGTCTTTAAAAAAAAATGTTTTGTTAGATTTTGGTATAAAGTTTTTCAGGCCTAACAGAACAAGTTGGGAAGTGTTCATTCCTCCTTTTTTCCTGAAAAAGTTTGTGTAAGAGTACTTCTTTTTTAAATGTTTGAAATAATTCACCAGTGAAATTGGTCCAGAAGTTTTCCTTGTGGGGAAAGTCCCCCCCCGCCCCACAATGATGTTTATTATAACATCATTCATAGTGATAAAAAGATGGAGTCACGGTGAAGTGGTGGAACAAGCAATGACCTCAAGGCACGTCAGCCTCAGCCTCCCAAGTAGCTGGGATTATAGGCACCTGCCACCATGCCTGGCTGATTATTATATTTTTAGTAGAGACAGGGTTTCACCATGTTCACCAGGCTGGTCTCAAACTCCTGACCTCAAGTGATTCATCTGCCTCAGCCTCCCAAAGTGCTGGGATTACAGACTCTGTCTCATAAATAAATAAATAAATAAATATCCCCCTTAAGAAGGTAAAAAAAATAAGAGTAAATTAAGTCCGGGCGCGGTGGCTCAAGCCTGTAATCCCAGCACTTTGGGAGGCCGAGACGGGCGGATCATGAGGTCAGGAGATCGAGACCATCCTGGCTAACATGGTGAAACCCCGTCTCTACTAAAAAATACAAAAAATTAGCCGGGCGTGGTGGCGGCGCCTGTAGTCCCAGCTACTCGGGAGGCTGAGGCGGGAGAATGGCGTAAACCCGGGAGGTGGAGCTTGCAGTGAGCTGAGATCCGGCCACTGCACTCCAGCCTGGGCCACAGAGCGAGACTCTGTCTCAAAAAAAAAAAAAAAAGAGTAAATTAAATATCTTAAGTGAGAGAAAAGCAACAGTAAAGAGGAACAGAAATCAATGAAATAGAAAACAAATAGAGAAAATCAACAAAGCTAAAAGATGGCTCTTTAAAAAGATTAACTAAATTGATGAACTCCTAGTAAGGCTGATGGAGAAAAAAAGACATCAACACTAATGTCACCAACCAGGATCAGTAATGAAAAAGAGGATCACTACAGTTAGATATTTTAAAAATAGGCCGGGAATGGTGGCTCACACCTATAATCCTAGCACTTTGGGAGGCTGAGGCTGGAGGATGGCTTGAGCCCAGGAGTTCAAGGCTGCAGTGAGCTATAATCATGCCACTGCACTCCAGCCTGGGTGACAAAGCAAGACACCAGAGACATCATTGTCTCCAACAGAATTAAAAAATAATAGGCGGGGCACGGTGGCTCACACCTGTAATCCCAGCACTTTGGGAGGCCAAGGCGGGCGGATGACGAGGTCAGAAGTTTGAGACCAGCCTGGCCAACACAGCAAAAGCCTGCCTTTACTAAAAATACAAAAATTAACTAAGCGTGGTGGTGGGCCACCTGTAATTCCAGCTCCTCAGGAGGCTGAGGCAGGAGAATCAGTTGAACCTGGGAGGCAGAGGTTGCAGTGAGGCGAGATTGTGCCATTGCACTCCAGCCTGGGCAACAAGAGCAAGAAAACAAAAAAAAAAAACTCAAAAAAAAAATAAACCAAAAAAATTAAATAATGAGAGTATTACAGATAACTGTATGCCAATAAATATGACAATTTAGGTTAGATAAACAAATTCCTCAAAAAACACAGTTACCAAATCTGACACAAAATAAAACTGGAAATTGAAACAGCCTTATTTGATAAAATAGCTATATTTTATTTTTATTAGTTGTTATCAAAAACCTCCCAACAGATGATGAAAGTGTTCTGAAATGGAATTGTGGTGACAGTTGCACAGCTGTATAAATGTCCTAAAACTCATTTACAATAGCTGAATTTTATGCCATGAAAATTATACTTCAGGCTGGGCGCAGTGGCTCACGCCTGTAATCCCAGCACTTTGGGAGGCCGAGGCGGGTGGATCACCTGAGGTTGGGGGTTTGAGAGCAGCCTCGCCACCATGATGAAACCTTGTCTCTACTAAAAATACAAAAATAGCCTGGTGGGCACCTATAATCCCAGCTACTCAGGAGGCTGAGGTAGGAGGATAGCTTCCACCTGGGAGGCAGAGGTTGCAGTGAGCCTAGATCGTGCCACTGCACTCCAGCCTTGATGACAGAGCAAGATTCCATCTCAAAATAAAAAAAATTTCTTATTTGGCACATACACATTTACAATTGTCATTGCTTCCTAATGTATTGACTCTTTTTTTAACATCATGAAATCATAAGTAGTAGTAATCCTTATTTTGCAGTCTATTTTGTTTAATATTAATATAACCATTTCTTCCTCCCCTTCCCTTCACTTTGAGGACGTTCTTCATATAGATTGTATTGGTTAGATAAACTTATTTTCCATAAAATTCATCCAATAAAATGAAATGTTGAAATTTCATAATTGGCCGGGCGCGGTGGCTCAAGCCTGTAATCCCAGCACTTTGGGAGGCCGAGACGGGCGGATCACGAGGTCAGGAGATCGAGACCATCCTGGCTAACACGGTGAAACCCCGTCTCTACTAAAAAAATACAAAAAACTAGCCGGGCGAGGTGGCGAGCGCCTGTAGTCCCAGCTACTCGGGAGGCTGAGGCAGGAGAATGAACCCGGGAGGCGGAGCTTGCAGTGAGCTGAGATCCGGCCACTGCATTCCAGCCTGGGCAACAGAGCGAGACTCCGTCTCAAAAAAATAAAAAAAAGAAATTTCATAATTGATCTTTAAATTTTTTTTTTTTTTTGAGATGGAGTCTCGCTCTGTAACCCAGGCTGGAGTGCAGTGGCGCGATCTCAGTTCAATGCAAGCTCAGCCTCCTGGGTTTATGCTATTCTCCTGTAGCTGGGACTACAGGCACCCACCTCCACATCCAGCTAATTTTTTGTATTTTTTAGTAGAGGTGGGGTTTCACCGTGTTAGCCAGGATAGTCTCGATCTCCTGACCTCGTGATCTGCCCGCCTCGGCCTCCCAAAGTGCTGCGATTACAGGTGTGAGCCAATGAGCCTGGCCGATCTTTAAATTTTTTTTAGAAGTCTGAGTCCTGGTGATCATAATTTGTTCCATTTGTAGATTCCACTTATGGTAAATGTCATCTGGTTCTTGTGTTTTTTTTTTTTTTTTTTTGGAGATAGAGTCTTGCTCAGTTGCCTAGGCTGGAGTGCCGTGGTGCGATCTCGGCTCACTGCAAGCTCCGCCTCCCGGGTTCTCGCCATTCTCCTGCCTCAGCCTCCCGAGTAGCTGGGACTACAGGTGCCCGCCACCTCGCCCGGCTAGTTTTTTGTATTTTTAGTAGAGACGGGGTTTCACTGTGTTAGCCAGGATGGTCTCGATCTCCTGACCTCGTGATCCGCCCGTCTCGGCCTCCCAAAGTGCTGGGATTACAGGCGTGAGCCACTGCGCCCGGCCGTCATCTGGTTCTTTTTGGAGCAAAGGCTGCCTGCATTCCTCTTACCTTCAATTCTGTGATATTTTGTTTCCAACAGAACAATAAACAAAAACAAACTGAATGTCACCTAAGCACAAAATTCAGAGCAACTCCAAGGCAAAGAAAAGTAGTTACTTCCAGGTTTTTTTAGATTTTTTTTTTCATGATTTTAATAGAGGGGACAGAGTTGATTTGAATTTTATTAATCACTGTTATTTGAACAATTGCTAGATCCTGGTATCTAGCAATATCCAGGAAAATGTGCCTTTCTAAATGTTTGTCTTAGTTCATTATTTCTCAGTGAATGCCTGTGGAGATATGAAAGAATCCTGTCTCCAGTAAGCAAAATATGTTTTGGGGTGTGATAACTGATTTTCCTATTACAGATGAGAAGAGTGGATATTTGTCTAAATAGTATGGCTGTTTGGCTGCCCAGTTCTAAAACCTAAGTTTTTCGGATTGGGTGTTCAAAAATTGGAACTATTGCTAGCTTGTTAGCTCTTTCCACCTGAAGCAGGATTTCTCTGTCTCAACACTGTTGGCATTTTGGCCTGGAATTATTATTTTTTTTCTGTTCTGTGTGTTGTAGAATATTGAATGATTTGTATTCATTGGTAAATAGCTGCTGTCTTGACACTCCTGAGTGTCACCTGGCCCCCTTGTTCAGCACTCCCTAGTTCTGGCCACCGTGAGGATCCGGCTCCAGCATGGTCAGCTGTGTCTTTTCTGATTGGTTGTGGATCTGGGGTGCGAGTTGTTAACACTTTGAATACCAACTTGGATGTGAGGGAGGAAATACAGGATAGTAATGAAAATGAGGGCTAGAACTTTTAGTCTGAAATATTCTTAGACTCTTCAGGCTATTCTGTTTTCAGGCTTTTCTTAAATATCAGGTTTCTATTTGTTGGCTAACATGAGAGTGACTTAAAATATTCAGACTTATTTATTTATTTATTTATTTATTTGAGATCGAGTCTCACTCTGTTGGGCAGGCTGGAATGCAATGGCACAATCTTGGCTTACTGCAACCTCCACCTCCTGGGTTCAAGCCATTCTCCTGCCTCAGCCTCCCAAGTGACTGAGATTACAGGCACATGCCACTGTGCCCAGCTAATTTTTGTATTTTTAGTAGAGACGGGGTTTCACCATGTTGGCCAGGCTGGTCTGGAACTCGTGACCTCAGGTGATCCACCCACCTTGGACTCCCAAAGTGCTGGGATTACAGGCGTGAGCGACCACGCCCAGCCTCAGCCATATTGATTTAAAACTACACCTATACTGCTGGGTAAAACTACTCTTCAAATAACCAAACAAAATGTTGAGCTTTCCACTATATGTTAAAAGTTGATAGAACAGAATTTGCCAATTGAAAAAGTAGTCCCACAATTAGTTCCTTTTGGAGCCTGAGATGACAGTTTCTGGTGAATTGAATTATTCAATTAGGTGTGACCCCATAGGCCTACTGTGGTAAAGTGGCATTCTCAAAAGAGGTCTGTCTAGAGGGCAGTGACAGCCAGCCTCAGGCCTTGGACCTGATTGCACTGTATTGACATGATTTGTATTGGCAGAGCGGTCTTCATAAAGAAGAGCCTGCAATAAGACACACCTGCCCAGAGAGTGCTTGTCACCAGGTGAATGAAATGGAAAAGGGGGCCGGGTGTGGTGGCTCACACTTGTAATCCCAGCACTCTGGGAGGCCAAGGTGGGTAGATCACCTGAGGCCGGGAGTTTGAGACCAGCCTGGCCAACATGGTGAACTCCATTTCTACTAAAAATACAAAAATTAGCCGGGCATGGTGGCAGGCACCTGTAATCCCAGCTACTCAGGAGGCTGAGGCAGGAGAATTGCTTGAACCCGGGAGGCGGAGGTCGCGGTGAGCCAAGATCGCGCCACTGCACTCCAGCCTGGGCAACAAGAGGGAAACTCCGTTCCAAAAAAAAAAAAAAAAAGCAATTGAAAAGAGTACAGCATCATTAAAGATAAGAAAGAGGCCGGGCACAGCGGCTCTCGCTTGTAATCACAGTACTTTGGGTGGCTGAGGCGGGCAGATCATTTGAGCCTGGGAGTTTGAGAGGGTGTAGTGGGATGCACCTGTGGTCCCAGCTACTCAGGAAGCTAAAGTGGGAGGATCACCTGAGCCTCCAGTGAGACATGATTGCACCATTGCACTCCAGCTGGATGACAGTGAGGCTTTGTCTCAAAAAAAAGCGGGATTGATCTTTCCTTGGAACTTTGAAATGCTCATGTTCAGATAGTGTATCTATAAACTGAAGACTAAATCTTAATTATTAATCTTACTAATAAATTTAATCATAAGTTTTAATGTCTGTTTTTATGTTTGTTAATCTGTAAAATAAACTACCAAGTATTCTTTCAGGATCTTAGATGGGAAAAATTTTAACATATGTTCTAGCTATAAGAACCTTGATTTTTTTAATGCAGCAGTGAGGTATAGCTTAACTTCAGCTTCTAATGGGAGATATAAAAGCTGATTAATTTGCTTGAAATATTTGTGAGTTTTAAAATTGTGATCCTGGATAATAAGTAACTCTAATTTTGAAGTTGACCTAAACTGTGAATGAGCTATCCATTTTTACCTACACGATAGTATTGAGCAAGTCAACAACCTACGAGAGATCCAAGCACTGAGGCGCCTGAATCCGCACCCAAACATTCTTACGTTGCATGAAGTGGTTTTGTAAGTATCTTTGGAGCTTGAAAAGTTATCTAAATTTGATGAAAATAATCTTTTTTTAAGGAAGAAAACCATGGTAGACATTTTGAATATTTGCTTTGTAGCTCAGAGAGTAACCATTTTTACTTCATCTTATATCACATTTTTATTTGGAAAAATGTGCATCTGATTCTTTTTTTAAAATTTTTTTGAGAAGGAGTCTCTCTCTGTCACCCAGGCTGGAGTGCAGTGGCGCAATCTCGGCTCACAACAAACTCCACCTCCCAGGTTCAAGCCATCTCCTACCTCAGCCTTCTGAGTAGCTGGGATCACAGGCGCCCGCCACCACGCCCGGCTAATTTTTGTATTTTTAGTAGAGATGGGGTTTCATCATGTTGGCCAGGTTGGTCTCAAACTCCTGACCTCAGGTGATCCACCCATCTTGGCCTCCCAAAATGCTGGGATTACAGACATGAGCCACTGCGCCCGGCCAGCATCTGATTCTTAATGTGGAAATGCCTTCATTTAGGTGACTCCACATCATAAAAGCATCCGTCATGCAAACAGTTCATCTCCTGGAGCTCAGTTAGGCTGCTGAGGTCTTGAGTGTGAATTTTGACCTATTGGGAAAGCACTGTTGTGTTATTTCAGGGATTGTACATTCTCACTCTGTCCCTGCCAGTTGCCATTTCTGAACAGTCTCCTGTAGCCTTTCTTACTGTAATTGATAACATTTCTGGGGATTTTTCATTTCTGTTCTAATTATAGAGTAGTTTCCATAAGGCTTATCTATCAATCAAGAAGGCAGAGCACAGCTTGTCCCTCAGTGCCTGCCTGAGCCTGGAAGGCCTTCTTCCTGACAACTCTGTGCTGTGCTTACAGACCTCACTGAGCCAGGGAGTCAGACTACAGGATTTGGGGACCTTCTTTGCTGTGGGCTAGAATGGCACCGCCACTCTGAGAGGGTGCCCCTCGGTGTAGAAGCTTCGCTGTGGCTCCGGAGGGAGAGTGGCCTGTAAGATCGACCAAGGAACTCCAGTTAAACTCCACTGCCAGTTAAAGTCTAGTAGATTTTAATCAGAGAATGGAACAGTTTTAAACTCAAAATGAAATGTCTTGTTATAACTGTGTGACTTCCTGGCCTGTAGCGTTCTTAGAAGTCAATTTGGGCCAGGTCCAGAGACTGCAGTTAGTATGTCATAGTGTCAACACTGCATGCACGTCATGCACTTCCCACACACTTTCCACAGCACTCTGTCCAGAATCTCACGTGGGCCTCCTAACAACCAAGACCCCTTTCTGCCAGATTGGAGGCACCCAGAGTAGGGTCTGGGGTGATACAGGCTCCCGCTAAGGACTCTGGGAACCCTGTAAAGGCCTGCTTGAACTCAGGAGAAGTTGGTGGCTCAGCCAGCAGTCCCTGTCCCCATTCTGTGTCAGCATTGATATCACACACTTGTGATGTGACTCGTTTTTCTCTTTTTCCCCTGACTGGTTTTTGGTTGTTACTCTCCCATTGTGATTTATCCCAATTACGTGGAAGGAATTTGGCTAAATTAAAATTTAATTTGCAGTCACGGAGCACGAATTAATTTCTTTTCTTTTCTTTTCTTTTCTTTTTTTTTTTTTTTGAGACAGGGTCTCACTCTTTTGCCCAGGCTGGAGTACAGTGGTGCGATCTTGGCTCACTGCAACCTCCACCTCCTGGGTTTAAGCTATTCTCCTCCCTCAGCCTCCCGAGCAGCTGGGACTACAGGCGCCCGCCACCACACCCAGCTTTTGTATTTTTAGTAGGGATGGGGTTTCACCATGTTGGCCAGGCTGGCCTCAAACTCCTAACCTGAAGTGATCCACCACCTCGGCCTCCCAAAGTGCTGGGATTACAGGAGTGAGCCACCACACCTGGCCTCTTTCATTGTTTTGCTTACCCAACTCCCCAGCCTTTTTCTTCTTTCTACTGATAGTTAATTATGTATTTTCACGACATATATATTTTCGACTTTTAGAATTTTGTTCAAAGTTGGGTTTTGCTAGTATTTTTAATTAATTTTACCTGAAATACTGATTTGAAATCAGAACCTTTACTGTTTCAGCAATTACACTGTAGTATTTGATGTGGGAGTGCCTTATGTTTACTAGAAATGTTTACAAATGGATTAAATATTGGATTGCATTTTCTGATTAAGGCCAGAAAATTTATTTTAAAAACTTGCTTTCTTCTTTAGTGACAGAAAATCTGGTTCTCTTGCACTAATATGTGAACTTATGGACATGAATATTTATGAGCTAATACGAGGTACGTGGAATAATTTGAAAGCTAACCTAAGATCCTCTTTTAAGGCTTCTAATTCATACATATGCTTAGTTGTTCTCAACATCATTAGTCATCATAGTGCCGTAGTTATATATAATACACAGTACAGTGCCACTTCACTCATGGGAAGGCATTTTCCTGACGGCTCGTCTACTCAGAACATGACTGCAAACAAGAAAGGAAGTCCCAGGCCCTCTGGGTGCCCATGTGATCTGGGGGAAGGTGGCGGGAGGCAGCAGGGGCAGCTCTGCTGCAGAGCGCCGCAGCCAGCCCCGCCATGGGCATGTGTGCCACAGGCCCGCTGGCTCAGGGGGCCTCTCAGCTCCCCAGATCTGCTGTTGCTCAACATTCTGTTCCATGCCTCTTCAGGCAAAGCTTTCCCTCCAGAATAGTCGCCTGCATGTGAGGGAAGCTCCTGCCATTTTCCACGATGCTCATTCATTTCCTTTCTTCTGAACAATAAAGCACTGTTGAAGACAGCATGTTTGCCTGAGGTGACCTCAGTCAGGGTTGGTTTCAGATACTTACAGAGGTCCCCTGAGGGCAACAGGAGAAAAGGAGAGCCTGCTGGCCCTCATTGAGCAAATTGTTCCTGGGGGTCTGACCTCATGGTTGTGTTTGATGTCAGGACAAATGAACCTTATATATCTCACTAAGAAAGCAATACAGCAAGTGTTGGATTTTTCAAATCACGTTATACCTAGAGGACAAATAAAAAACAACTGTCCTATTGTCACATGAGTGACTACTTATGACTTGGAAAAGAATTTTAGTGACAGCATCATAGATGATTTAGATGGTATATTAGCTCACAATTTGGGCCACACTGAAGATGATGTGCTATGGAAACTTTTTAGATTGATAAACTATTTTTGTGATGAAGAAGACACTGATGTTGAAGATATATATGAAGAGTTCAAATAAAATTGTTTTTATGAAATTGGGTAGTGGAAAAAAGCACTATATCAATATTCATGTATTTTATATGTGACTTAAAATATGTGTGTGATAGTAAATTACTAGCAAAATAAATAGCATAAGTAGCCAAGTTTTTCTACATCCATAAAAGTTGATGTATATAAAGCTGGGCGCAGTGGCTCATGCCTATAATCCTAGCTCTTTAGGAGGGAGGCCAGTGCGGGTGGATCACTTGAGGTCAGGAGTTCAAGACCAGCCTGACTAACAAGGTGAAACCCTGTCTCTGCTAAAAAATACACCAAAAAAATTAGCCAGGAGTAGTGGTGTGTATCTGCCTGTAGTCCCAGCTACTCAGGAGGCTGAGGCAGGAGAATCACTTGAACCTAGGGGGCGGAGGTTGCAGTGACCCGAGATCGTTCCACTGCACTCCAGCCTGGGTGACAGAGTGAGACTCTGTCTCAAAAAATAAAAATAAAGGCCAGTGTGGTGACTTATGCCTGTAATCCTAGCACTTTGGGAGGCCAAGGCAGGTGAATCACTTGAGGTCAGGAGTTCGAGACCAGCCTGGCCAATACAGTGAAACCTTGTCTCTGCTAAAAATACAACAAAAATTAGCCAGGCGTGGTGACATGTTCCTGTAGTCCCAGCTACTTGGGACTGAGGTAGGAGAATAGCTTGAACCTGGGAAACAGAGGTTGCAGTGAGCCGAGATCACGCCACTGCACTCCAGCCTGGACATCACAGCGAGACTCCATCTCAAGAAAAAATAAAAACAAAACTCAACAAGAAGGGAGAATTTTTGGCAAGTCACTGTGTGTTTAGACGCTTGAGAAAGCATTGTTTAGAATATATATACACACACACACACACACACATATATATATATATATTTTTTTGAGATGGAGTCTTGCTCTCCCAGTGGCGCGATCTCAACTCACTGCAACCTCCGCCTCCCAGGTTCAAGTGATTCTCCTGCCTCAGTCTCCCAAGTAGCTGGACTACAGGCATGTGCTACTATGCCTGGCTAATTTTTTTTTTTTTTTTTTTTTAAGGTGGAGTCTTGCTGTGTTACCAGGCTGGAGTGCAGTGGCGCGTTCTCGGCTCACTGCAACCTCTACCTCCCAGGTTCAAGCAATTCTCCTGCCTCAGCCTCTCAAGTAGCTGGGACTACAGGCCTGCACCACCATGCCCAGCTAATTTTTTGTATTTTTAGAAGAGACGGGGTTTCACCATGTTGGCCAGGATGATCTTGATCTCTTGACCTCATGATCCCGCCCGTCTTGGCCTCCCAAAGTGCTGGGATTACAGGTGTGAGCCACCGCACCCAGCCAACTTTTTTGTATTTTTAGTAGAGACAGGGTTTCACCGTGTTAGCCAGGATGGTCTCAATCGCCTTGACCTCATGATCTGCCTGCCTCGGCCTCCCAAAATGCTGGGATTACAGGCGTGAGCCACTGCGCCCAGCCTTAGAATATATATATTTTTAGGATATATTTATTTTCAGTAGTTGAGGAATTGCATAACTGAAGAAATTGAATCTATTTCTTTCAGTATCTATCTACAGCGATTGTAGAAAACAGACCTCTGTAGATCAGTAGACTTCCATTCGTTATGTAAATATTGAGTGTCTTCCATAGGCCAGGCAGCGTGTTCAGCGCACCGACTCTAAGATGCTGTGAGCAATATGGAGCATCCTAGGTTCAGAGATGTTAAAATGTAAGGAGAGGCCGGGCGCGGTGGCTCAAGCCTGTAATCCCAGCACTTTGGGAGGCCGAGACGGGCGGATCACGAGGTCAGGAGATCGAGACCATCCTGGCGAACACGGTGAAACCCCGTCTCTACTAAAAAATACAAAAAACTAGCCGGGCGCGGTGGCGGCGCCTGTAGTCCCAGCTACTCGGGAGGCTGAGGCAGGAGAATGGCGTAAACCCGGGAGGCGGAGCTTGCAGTGAGCTGAGATCCGGCCACTGCACTCCAGCCCGGGCGACAGAGCCAGACTCCGTCTCAAAAAAAAAAAAAAAAAAAAAAAAAAAAAAAAAAAAAAAAAAAAAAATGTAAGGAGAATGGCTAATAGTGCTTGTAGGGTAGTAAATATTGAAATATACATCCTGATTTTAGAGTTAGTAAAATTTGAAAAAAAAAAAGCCTATCCTAGAATTGATGAAATATAGTGATAATAGCTAACAGTTCATGAACGGTATCCATATGGCCAGGCACTATTCTTAATACTTTATAGGAATTAACTCATTTTAACCTTCCAACAACCCTGTCAGGCAGATACTGTCATTTTTTATTTTTTTAAGATGGAGTCTCACTCTGTTGCCAGGCTGGAGTGCAGTGGCATGATTTTGGCTCACTGCAACCTCCGCCTCCTGGGTTCAAGCAGTTCTCCTGCCTCAGCCTCCCAAGTAGCTGGTACTACAGGACCACGCCACCACACCCAGCTAATTTTTTTTTTTTTTTTGAGATGGAGTTTTGCTCTTTTTGCCCAGGCTGGGGTGCAATGGCGCGATCTTGGCTCACCACAACCTCCGCCTCCCGGGTTCAAGCGATTCTCCTGCCTCAGCCTCCTGAGTAGCTGGGAATACATGCATGCACTACCACTCCGGCTACTTTTGTATTTTTAGTAGAGACGGGGTTTCTTTATGTTGGTCAGGCTGGTCTTGAACTCCTGACCTCAGGTGATCTGCCCACCTGGGCCTCTCAAAGTGCTGGGATTACAGGCGTGAGCCACCGCGCCCAGCTAATGTTTGTATTTTTAGTAGAGACGGGTTTCACCATGTTGGCCAGGATGGTCTCGATCTCTTGACCTTGTTATCCACCTGCCTTGGCCTCTCAAAGTGCTGGGATTACAAGTGTGAGCCATCCCACGTGGCCCAGATACTGTTATTATCCTTATTTGAAACATGAGGACATTGAGGCATGGGGAGATAAGTTAGTTGTCCAAGGTTACATACCTAGTAAGTGGTAGAACTGGGGCTGAACCTAGATAACCTGATCCTAGAGTGCATGTTCTTAACCATCACACATACTGCCTCATGACAACCCTATGTGGTTGGCACTATTATTTTTCCCATTTTACAGATGAGGAAATTGAAGCTTGAAGGGTTAAGTAATAATCCAAAATTAAGTTGTTAATAAATGGCAGAACTGGGACTTAAACTCAAGCCTGACTCTGAAATCCTAACCATTAAGCTTTGTTGCTGCCCTGGATCTCTATTTCTGGGCCCAGCTCAGTGCCTTAAAAGAATAGGGGCACCTAATTATTTACGGTTGTTGACGATGATGCTGCTTTAGTGAAAACTCAAACAATCACTAAGGCTTTTGCTACCAGAATGGCAATTCTTATGACTTAAATTGCTGCTCTCAGGTTATTAGAATATTGGGGAGCACTATGAAAGACTAAAGAATGAGATAATAATGAAATAAGGGAACAATCACACAGCCATTACTGAATTGTCTACTTTACAGCAATGTGCAAGGTCTGGCAAGAACTGGGAAGATAAAGAAGCAGCATGTCAGATGCATGTTTTTGATATGGAAAGGGTATATAGTCTTTTTTTTTTTTTTTTTTTTGAGACGGAGTCTCGCTCTGTCGCCCAGGCTGGAGTGCAGTGGCGCGATCTCGGCTCACTGCAAGCTCCGCCTCCCGGGCTTACGCCATTCTCCTGCCTCAGCCTCCCGAGTAGCTGGGACCACAGGCGCCCGCCACCTCGCCCGGCTAGTTTTTGTATTTTTTTTTTAGTAGAGACGGGGTTTCACCGTGTTCGCCAGGATGGTCTCGATCTCCTGACCTCGTGATCCGCCCGTCTCGGCCTCCCAAAGTGCTGGGATTACAGGCTTGAGCCACCGCGCCCGGCCTTTTTTTTCTTGAGATGGAGTCTCACTCTGTCGCCCAGGCTGGAGTGCAATGGCGCGATCTTGGCTCACTGCAAGCTCTGCCTCCCAGGTTCAAGCCATTCTCCTGCCTCAGCCTCCCGAGTAGCTGGGATTACAGGCGCTGCCACCACGCCCGAGTAATTTTTTTTTCAGATGGAGTCTCACTTTGTTGCCCAGGCTGGAGTGCAATGGCACAATCTCAGCTCACTGCAACCTCCGCCTCCCGGGTTCAAGCTGTTCTCCTGCCTCAGCCTCCTGAGTAGCTGGAATGTCTGCCACCACGCCCGGCTAACTTTTTGTATTTTTAGTACAGACGGGGTTTCACTATGTTGGCCAGGCTATCTCGAACTCCTGACCTCATGATCTGCCCGCCTCAGCCTCCCAAAGTGCTGGGATTACAGGCGTGAGCCACTGCGCCTGGTCTGAAAGAGTATATAGTCTAGTGTCCACATAAACTATATGAAAGTGATATCATAAGAGAAAAGGAGTTGCTGGGGTAATTTTCTCTTTGTTGAACAGGTGTCAGATGAGGCAGAGATTGTGTGGGCTGGGAAAATAGGGCTTTCCTGGAGGAGTGGTAGAATTAGACAGGTGCAGGAGAGGATGTCTCATTTGCAATGACATGCCATGGGCTATTCCAGAGGCAGGGACATGGTGGGGAACAGAACAGACACAGTTCCCACCCATGTGGAGCTCACACTCGATGACAGGAAACAAACGAAGAAATTACCAAGAATATCAGTCAAAATGATCAAGAATTCCAGATAGGGATAAGTGCTGTCAGTGAATGAAACAGGCCAATGTGTTAGGGAGTGATGAGGATAGAGTACTTCAGGCAGAGGGACAGCCAGTGCAAAGGTCCTGAGGCCACCGTGAGGGAAGAGGCCCACGTGGCTGGAGGACATGGAGGAGAGTTGCAGAAAATGGAGTAGGCAGGCACCAATGAGGCTGGTAGGGCGAGGGTAAGAATTTTCATTATTCTAAGTTCAATGGGAAGCTGTTATTGGGCTTTAAAGCAAGGGAGAGGTGGTTTTCAATTGGTGTTTAGAGCAGTGTTTCCAAAATGATCACAGAAGACCAGTTGTCTTATTTCTAATGTACTGCAGGGGGAACTTTTGTGAAATATAGTAAAAATGAATTACTAGAAAAGTGATCGTGTGCTTAGATGTCACAGCATGTCAGATTGCTACAAACAGTTCTAAACAGTTGTTCTTAATTTATGTCATCTCCTCTTAGACCAGTAACAGTCCCTGAACTGTCATCAGCTCATGGACTGTGCTTTGAGTAGCACCTTTTTAGAAGGAATTCTCCAGTTACTGTTTTAAGAATAAATTTGCTGTAGGTGGATGTGTTGATTCTCCCTTTTAGTTGCAAACAACAGTCTCCCCTATTCTCTGATTAACTCAAGAGGGGTTAGTCTGTGATATGGATAGATTGCCAGAATTGTTGGGAGGACTGAAGAAGCAGACTCCGGGCTTGGCCTATAGGAAGTTGCTTCTCACAACTGCTCTCCATGATCAGGCTGCTGGCCCTGCTGCTGACAACGCTCTGCAGAATAAAGCTGCTGCAGCTACCAGGGCTGGAACCAAGCCTTTTCTGCCAGGATCTGTGATCCGTGCCCTCAGAATGGATGCCTTCTCTCCTCTCATCTGCCCCCAAACCTGGGCCTGAAACGTCTTTCCCAAGTATTCCCATTTAGGCAGAGCCCAAGTCACATCTGAAACTCTCAGCTGCAAGGCAGCATGAAGAATGTCATTTGGACTTTCAGGCCTGGCATGCTAGATGGGGGTTGGGCTAGGTCCTGAGCAAGTCAATCTGTGGGTGTGCCATGAAGGCAAGAGTGATGTGGGAGCGTGGGGGAAGGGATGGCGAAGGCCCTTTGCCCACTACTCTCTCTGGAAGAATGTCTCTGGATTCTTCTTTGGCATGAGTTAGTAATTGGGGTGAATAGAGAATGGCTACCCCGCCAGCGATCCTAGTTTGTGTATTTGGGTACATGTGCTTAACGGCTCTGGGCTCATGCCATCTGCAGTAGGACAGCCTGTCTTGGAATTTATGAAGGAAAAACTGTAAAAGAGGTTTAGTTTCCATCATAATCTGACTATAGAGGCAGCTACTCTTTTACAAGATTGTTTCGGAATCTACTCTCTTTTTTAACTGTTTCAAGTTAAATTGATAGGACCAGGTGCAGTGGCTCACACGTGTAGTCCCAACACTTTGGGAGGCCAGGGCGGGAGGATTGCTTGAGCACAGGAGTTTGAGACTAGCCTGAGACCCTGTCTGTACAAAATATTTTTTTAAAAAAATTATCTCGGTGCAGTGGCGCATGCCTATAGACCCAAGTACTCAGAAGGCTGAGGTGGGAGGATGGCTTGAGTCCAGGAGGTCGAGGCTGCAATGAGCTGATTGTATCACTGCACTCCAGCCTGGGCAACAGAGTGAGACCCTGTCTCAAAAAAAAAAAAAAATACTCATTTGCCTTAGTGAGTGGCTAGTTTGTAGTTCTCTCCACCCTCGCTGGAGGGGCGTGTGCTGGGGATGCTGTCATGATGCAGGCCACAGTGGCAGTTGTATTCCTTCAGTTAGTGCTGAGTCACAGTGAATGCCTTGGTTTATCACTGTGTTCACTTAAGTTTTAAAAATTACTAGTATCATATATGACATTCCTTGGAGGCTTCTTTTTTTTTTTTTTTTTTTTGAGGCGGAGTCTTCACTCTGTCCCCCAGGCTGGAGTGCAGTGGCACCATCTCGGCTCACTGCAAGCTCCGCCTCCCGGGTTCGTGCCATTCTCCTGCCTCAGCCTCCCGAGTAGCTGGGACTACAGGCGCCGCCACCACGCCCGGCTAATTTTTTGTATTTTTAGTAGAGACGGGGTTTCACCTTGTTAGCCAGGATGGTCTCGATCTCCTGACCTCGTGATCCGCCCGCCTCGGCCTCCCAAAGTGCAGGGATTACAGGCGTGAGCCACCGCGCCCGGCCCCTTGGAGGCTTCTTAATGAGAATATTTGATAAAAATTACCTTGGTCAGGAGAGCTAGAGCTTTTGGGGCCTGCTGACATTCACTAAGGGGCATATGAGAAACTTCTGAGTGACTTGTTAATTGTACTCTATTTTACTTGTTTCAAACTGTTTGAAAACAAGAATCTGATGGGAACCAGATACAGTCTTGGGCCCAGAAAGTTCGGATCTCGTTCTGGAGAAGTTTGTGGAGAGTGGCTGGGCAGCGCTTTCCTTTGCAAGGGTGTGGTCTCCAGCTGTTCAGACCACTGGGCACACACTGTTGCCCTGATACCTCACTCCAGCAGTAACACCTCTCCTACTGGCCCGGGACCAGGAACGGCTCCCTACACCTAGGGCTGTGAATAAGGAGTTTCCAGGAGGAGACCCAGGGAGGCAAGGAAGGGCGGGCACCTGAAGAGGACTCTTACCTGGGACTGAAGGCATCTGAGAAGCACAGATTCCTGGCTCCATTAGATCTAGGTTCAGGCCTTGAAATCTGCTTTTTTATTTGTTTGTTTGTTTTTGAGACAGAGTCTGGCTCTGTTGCCCAGGCTGGAGTGCAGTGGCACAGTCTTGGCTCACTGCAAGCTTTGCCTCCCAGTTTCACGCCATTCTCCTGCCTCAGCCTCCCAAGTAGATGGGACTACAGGCACCTGCTACCATGGCCAGCTAATTTTTTGTATTTTTAGTAGAGACGGGGTTTCACCATGTTGGCCAGGATGGTCTCAATCTCCTGACCTCTTGATCCACCCTCCTCAGCCTCCCAAAGTGCTGGGATTACAGGCATGAGCCACCACCCCCGGCCGAAATCTGCTTTTTAAAAGACTTCTAGGTGATTATGAAGATTGGATAGATTAGACTTTTCCTAAAAGATTCCACGTTTCCCAAGTTCAAGTTCAGATGACTCTAATGACAATTTTATGATACGAGTAAGATTTGAATGTGTGGACATGGCTGGAAAGGGCGTTCCTGGGATGGAACATCATGAATATAGGTACCGGTGAGCTTTGGGAGCAACCAGAGAAGAGTCCATGAGGGAATTCACCTGAGTATTCGATAAACAAACAAGAAGGGTGTGGTGGGGCATGGTTCTCGAAGCAAGGACCCAAGACTAGTTGCTGCACCTGGGCTCTTGTTAGGCGACTGTGGGGCCCCACTGCAGATCTTCTGAAGCAGAAATGTGGGTGGAGATGGGGAGGGACAATCTGTGTCTTAGCAGCCCACTCATGGGAGTGTGAGAACCCTTGTGGTGGAGAGGAATTGGTTGAAGGGGGTCTTGAGTGCCAGGGTAAGTCATAGGGGCAGTGAGATTGGGTTTGATCGCAGGACCCAGGGGCACCTGATAAGATGAACTTCCAGCAGCTTCATCCTGCTGCATGTGTGAAGGAGAATGGAAAGTTGCTTTCTTTTCATCTGTTACAGATATTAATTTAATAAGATTCCAGAATTCCTCAAGCTTGGGAAAGCTGATAAAGCTCTTACTTTTGATTCTTTTGATTTTAATTCTGGAAAATTGTTGATAAATCATGTGAAACAATAAAAAGGTGATAGTATTTACACAAAAAAGTTAATTGTGGCCAGGCGTGGTGGCTCACACCTGTAATCCCAGCATTTTGGGAGGCCAAGGCGGGCAGATCACGAGGTCAGGAGTTCAAGACCAGTCTGGTCAACACAGTGAAACCCCATGTCTACTAAAAATACAAAAAAATTAGCCAGGCGTGGTGGTGGCGAGCGCCTGTAATCCCAGCTACTTGGGAGGCTGAGGCAGGAGAATTGCTTGAACCTGAGAGGTGGAGGTTGCAGTGGGTGGAGATTGCACCACTGCACTACTGCCTGGATGACAGTGCGAGACTCCATCTCAAGAAAAAAAAAAGAAAAAGCTAATTGCACCTAGACATTTTACAATGTAAATTACTTTCTATTATTTGTATGTTATAAACATTCTTGTTAAGCAGAGAAAAAGAATAATTTTAATTTTCAAAAGAAATTGTAAACTTAGGACCAAAGGTGTCAAATGGTATATGTGCTTATGGAGGGAGGAAGTGGATTTCCAAACTGTTAGGTGAACGTGGTCATTGTGCAGATTTAAAACTTAATAACTTAAAACACACACTTTGAAAATTAAAATCAAGTAAAATTGACATCTTCTGGAACAAGGGTAAGCTGTGATGCTGGGCGTGTGGTATGAAGTCTTCAAACACAGTAGAAAGCTGCGGGCACCAAGGCACAGCCAGCCCAGGCGCTGAGTACAGGGCAGCTGCAGGGGACTGTGCCAGCCACGCTAAACGGCCTCTCCTGTGAAAGAAGACGTGGACCGAGACTGAAAGCAGTTGAACTGCTTATTGAACTGTGATCTATCCGCCTTTAAAGTGGACATCTCCACATAAACAGGAAAGCCTAGCGTAACACTGGGTTGACGAGTGACTCCTAACATTTTCATCATCAGTGCAGGCTGAAGGACAGCGTCCTGGAAGGCCTCCAAGGCCGGCCGAGGCTGTCAGACCATGCTATCGTGCGGCGATCGCTCAGTGCTGTTCCCACTGAAACCATAGCACACGCGCTCTGAATGTTCACAGAGCTGTGACCAATGTTGGAGGTGACACACGTGCTAATTGCCCCAATTTCATCCTTATACATTGTATGTATGGATCAAAATAACACTCTCTGGGTCCCATGAATAGGTACAATTACTACATTTCCACTAAAAAGGAAAAAATTATCAACAATTCTTTGTCATTCTTCAGTAATGTTTATTGTTTATTAATTTTTCAGTTGTCTGGCAATTTCCCAAACCTGCTTTACCTGTTTCAAAACTCAGAAAAACCACGTATGTTAGAACAGAGGAGCCGAGGCAGAGTCTCTGTGCAGCTGATAGAGCTGACTTGCCTGGGTGCCTTCCAAAAAAGGCCCTTGCGGTATCTTCACCATGTTTATATATTTTGTTAAATTTGCAAAAATAAGGTATTTCAACCACAAAGTTAAGGCTGCCATCTCTTCTATTTTAACCTCTCCTATGTCATACTTCCCCTCAGCGTGACGGTGAAACAGCCGTGGACATGTCTGGAATCTTGTTAAGGGTTGGCTGGGATACATTTATATGCTTTGCAGTCTCTTCCATGTATTAATAGTTACGTTATTGCTGGCCATCTCATTTGGGATGTCTTCTAGGAATACTCTGAGTATAGTCAATTCAAATTAAAGAGCATTCACTCCATAGAAAACTTGAAATATGAAATCTTATAACTCAGATATGAAAGAAACTTAGCAGTTTCCCCAAATTTGACAACAATCGTAAAAATTACATGGTGCTACTAACACATAGTTGAGGATGTAGGATAAACTTCTATAAACTGTCAAAAAGAAAAATAAAAAGGAATTTTCCATTAAAAATGTATGTGCTGTGTAATTTTAAATGAGATCATGCCAGTATACAGATTTTTTTTCCCCCCCCCGGAGTTTCGCTCTTGTTGCCCAGGCTGGAGTCCAGTGGTGGGATCTTGGCTCGCTGCAACCTCTGCCTCCTGGGTTCAAGCAATCCTTCAGCCTCAGCCTCCCGAGTAGCTGGGATTAGAGGCGCCCACCACCACACCGGTTAATTTTTGTATTTTTAGTAGACATGGGATTTCACCACATTGGCCAGGCTGGTCTCAAACTCCTAATCTCGTGATCCACCCACCTCAGCCTCCCAAAGTGCTGGAATTACAGGCGTGAGCCACCGCCCCTGGCCAGTCTATGGAATTTTAAATGGTATGTTTTGTAGGTACACTACATATTTCCTAAGACTACTTCAGATTATTTTTTACAGGGGAACTTAGATTTTCACACATCGTTAAATAAAAATGGATTATTTTTATTTCAAAAAAGGGGATATGTACTATCAGTAACCATATTTGCCTATTTCCTTGATTATACAGGGAGAAGATACCCATTATCAGAAAAAAAAATTATGCACTATATGTACCAGTTATGTAAGTCCCTTGATCACATTCACAGGTATGCTCTTGGAGATTTGACAGCTCTGAAATTAATAAGATGTGTTAACATTCAAATTCAAGAATTTGAATAAATGAAGTGTAACTCTATTTTTCCTTTTATACTGAATGCAGAAATGGAATATTTCACAGAGATGTAAAACCAGAAAATATACTAATAAAGGTAAGAGCTTTTACATGAAAGCTGGTGTCAGAATAAAAGTTGAATAGAAACCCTTTCCCTGAAAGGTTTTCTCCTGCTGCTGGAGGAACTTTCAGTCCATGCAGCCAGACAGCCTATTTGTTACAGTAATTTTTTCCCTCTCAGGTTGTAAAAAATGGTTTATTTAATAAATGCCATCAACATAACTGACTGCACCTGGAAGAAAATAATAGAAAGTACCCTTCTTACACTGCAGACAGAAAGGAACCCCATTCTGATGGCCGTTCGATCCCCCTAGAGAGAAATGTGGCAGAGGCAGGATCTGAGCTCAGGTCCGTCTCTCTCCCAGGCCACTAAACTACTTGTGTTTAAACCGTACCATTTGCTGTTTCCCAGTGCCTGTCACTGGCTGTCAGCAGGGTCCTCTGGGGCTGTGTGGCTAAAAAAGCCCTTGCTGGGCAAGCTGGCAGCATGACCAGACCGACGACTAGTGTGTGTCGTTCATTTGTTGAAGCGCTGTGAGTTAACCATTTTCAAACCTGTAGACATTTGGAAATATATGTAAAACATAGCCAGAATATTTGTAAACTTGTTCCACTGAATAGACACATCACTTCCTCATCTGCTGGAGGCACTTTCAGGTGCTCATAAAGCCAGTAATTTGCATTTTACAGACTACTTTAGATGCTAGTAATTTTCCTGCTAGTGCATAAATATTTGGAGTGGTTTGTATTACGATAGCCACATAATGGGACATTACTTGTCCTTGCTTCTCTCCCCTTCCAGCAGGATGTCCTGAAATTAGGGGACTTTGGCTCCTGCCGGAGTGTCTATTCCAAGCAGCCATACACGGAATACATCTCCACCCGCTGGTACCGGGCCCCAGAGTGTCTCCTCACCGATGGGTTCTACACGTACAAGATGGACCTGTGGAGTGCCGGCTGCGTGTTCTACGAGATCGCCAGGTAGCGCCAGGCCGGGCTCCTTCCTGGTTCCTGCAGCGGGAGGGGCCCTTCCAATCCAGATGTCAAGGTCATTCTGGTTTTACTTTCTGTTTTACTGTTTTTAATTTAACAGCAAATCGACTAGGCTTTCGTTTTACTTGTTGTACATATTTGGCCTTGCCTGGCCTTTCCAGAGAAGAGCACCAATCCTCAGTTGTTCTGCCTCCCGCACACCCTGGCGGTGTGGGCAGCCACCTCCTTGGGCTTGCTGTGAGGTGCTTGATGGGGCTGCCATGGGGAGGGGTGAGCCGGGCCTCCCCTGAGAGGTGCAGTCATATCAGGTAGGGTGCCCTGGCCACAAGTGTGAGGATGAGGCACCTTCTGGCACAGTTGGATTCTAGAAAGCCCCAATCCCACCCTTCCCTGCTCCAGCCTCCAAACCTCCCACTCCGCCCAGCCCTCGGGAAGGAGCAATGGCCCAGGGACGAGGAGATGGGGGCCGGTCCCACTCCGAGGTGAATGGTGTTGAGTTGAAGAAGTGCATGGGGGTGGAGGGCTGCACCTCTTGCTCCCAGTGGGCCTCCAGGCAGGTGGCAGTGAGGTTAAGGTCTGGGGACACATCTGAGGGGTCAAAGTCTGGTCCCACCTGTTCAACAGACTGATACAGAAATGCACTTCAGGACATATTCTCCTTTGATCCAGATGGTTCATACCGGTAACTTTTCATTTTGGAAAGCTGAATGGCAATTTCACTGCAGCCAGAAGTGTCAACCGAGAGTCCCTTCTCATGAGGCCAGGTCCTGTGAATTCATCTGGAGGAGGCAGATATCTGGAGCACAAAGCTGCCCGCATCTCACCAGCACACAAGGTGGCCCACGGTGCACCAGCCACCGAACTGGGCTGATGCGCTTATCTCGCCGCTTGGAGCTGTTTCCTGCTCACCTGCATTTCCTCCTCTCTCCTTTCGTCATAAGATCCTGCCATTTTCTGGAATAGAAGCTAGGCCTACCACCAGAGCTATATTTTTTCTTTTCTTTCTTTTTTTTTTTTGAGACAGAATCTTGCTCTGTAGCCCAGGCTCAAGTGCAGTGGTGCGATCTCAGCTCACTGCAAGCTCTGCCTCCTGGGTTCAAGCCCGCCTCAGCCTCCCAAGTAGCTGGGACTACAGGCCTCTGCCACCACACCCAGCTAATATTTTTTGCATTTTTAGTAGAGACGAGATTTCACCATGTTAGCCAGGATGGTCTCAATCTCCTGACCCTGTGATCCACCTACCTTGGCCTCCCAAAGTGCTGGGATTACAGGCATGAGCCACTGTGCCCAGCCCAGAGCTGTATTTTTAAATATTCTTTGTGGCATGTAATATGAATTGAATTTATTTATACAAGTTTAAATTCTTTATTTTTATTGTTTTTTTTTTTTTTTTGAGATGGAGTTTCGCTCTTGTTGCCTAGGCTGGAGTGCAATGATGCAATCTCGGCTCACTGCAGCCTCCGCCTCCCGGGTTCCAGTGATTCTGCTGCCTCAGCCTCCCAAGTAGCTGGGATTACAGGCATGCACCACCACGCCCGGTTAATTTTGTATTTTTAGTAGAGACGTTTCTCCATGTTCATCAGGCTGGTCTTGAACTCCCGACTTCAGGTGATCCGCCCACCTCAGCCTCCCAAAGTGCTGGAATTACAGGCATGAGCAACCGCGCCTGGCACAGGTTTAAAATCTTGTTCCCACAATTCCAAAATCTATAAAAGCTTTGGAAACCAAAAGGTTTCTTGGGACTCATTTATTGACAAAACCTGACCTACCTCATGCTGAATTTGTCAGCAAAACTTCTCTTGGCTGATGGGAGGCTCACTGTGGGGTTATTCATCACGGTTACTGTGAATTAGTCACATTTCACCACAGACATCATGCCGGACAGATGTCAGAATATGAATCTGTCTTTTGCCTGTTAGGGAACACATGTCGGACCTTTTGGTAAAGTGGAAACAGAAAGGCCAAGCACAAGGGAGAGTGGAGCCTCCCAGCAGCTAGGGTCGCTGTACACGCCAGGCTGAGTTCGTCATGTTTTGCGTGGTGAGGGTCGCTGCACACGCTAGCCTGAGTTCCTCGTGTTTCGTGTGGTGAGGGTCGCTGCACGCGCTAGCCTGAGTTCCTCGTGTTTCGCGTGGTGAGGGTCACTGCACACGCTAGCCTGAGTTCCTCGTGTTTCACGTGGTGAGGGTCGCTGCACGCGCTAGCCTGAGTTCCTTGTGTTTCACGTGGTGAGGGTCGCTGTGTGTGCCAGGCTGAGTTCGTCATGTTTTGTGTGGTGAAGGCTGCTGCACGCGCTAGGCTGAGTTCCTCTGTTTTGTGTGGTGAAGGTTGCTGCTTGAGTTCCTCGTGTTTCATGTGGTGAGGGCGCTGTATGCACCAGGCTGAGTTCCTCGTGTTTTGTGTGGTGATGGTGCTGTACATGCCAGGCTGAGTTCCTCGTGTTGCGTGTGGAGAGGGCGCTGTACACGCCAGGCTGAGTTGCTCCTGTTTCTTGTGTGAGGGTCACTGTAAGAGCTAGGCTCAGTTCCTTGTGTGTCTTGTGGTGAGGGTGCTGTACGAGCTAGGCTCAGTTCCTCATGTTTCGTGTGAGTGGGCCTGCCTGGTCGAGGGGACCAGGCAGAATAGAGAGACCCATGGCCATGTCCTGACTAAGGTCAGCCAAGAGAAAGGAAAAATAGACCCAAAGTCAGGCAAGCAAGTTTTCATTAACCTGCCAGCTGCCCCCTTAACAGACAGAGGAAGTAGCCCCAAGCTTACAGAATGAGGGATGTATACTGGGGAGGGGAGTTTGAGGGAGTTCTTTGGTATGGCTGCATCCCAGGGTTGGTTTGTTCTTATTTTTTTTTATTTTTGTTTTTGAGACAGGTTCTTGCTCTGTCGCCCAGGCTGGAGTGCAGTGGCGTGATCTCAGCTCCCTGCAAGCTCCGCCTCCCGGGTTCACACCATTCTCCTGCCTCAGCCTCCCGAGTAGCTGAGACTATAGGCGCCCGCCACCACACCCAGCTAATTTTTTGTGTTTTTTGTAGAGACGGAGTTTCACCATGTTGGCCAGGATGGTCTCCATCTCCTGACCTTGTGATCCACCCGCCTCGACCTCTCAAAGTGCTGGGATTACAGGCATGAGCCACCACGCCCAGCCATCTCAGGGTTGTTTGCTGGTTAATTTTGCCACATATTACCTTGTGATGTTTATGGTAGCAACCAGATGAAGAGCAGGAACTTACAGGAGGGTGTAGGTAAAGTTTGTTTATACTTCCCACGATCTTCTGCTGTGTGGTCTGGATGGTTTGTAATTGGGGTTTGCTTATTGCAGCAAGGTCTGATGAGTGAAGTCTGCTGGCTCTGCAGTGGCGCCTAGATAAGAGCTTAGAAATGTAAAGAGGCTTGGGGGAAGGGTGGGTGGCACAGAGAAGGGTTGCAGAGCATTAGAGGGAGGAGTGGGCAGCGCTAAGAAGCTTTTTTGGGGCAGTTTGTCCCTAACTTCCCAGCCCTTTAATAGGTAATAGAAGAGGGGCACTGTTGTCATCTGGTTGCTTCTTGCTGGGAAGGGGCAACAGTTTTTAGGGGCAGACTGGACAGTAGGGACTGCCGTTCTTGAATCTGTTGGTATTCTTGGAGCAGCATCATATCTTGTATTGTCCTGTGGGTGAAGGCTCTGATACAGTCCAGTAAAAACTGAGTGAGAAGGTGTAGGAGACAAGGGCTGAATGCTAGAAAAGGAAGAATGGTTATGGCTAGGCCTAGAGGGACATTAGCCATGGAAACCAGGTACTAAAGGACCAGGAGGACCACGCTGGCCATCAGGGGACATTTTCTTTAATTTTTTGTGCTCAGTCCTTTAGTCTTTTTACAGAATCTTGTACTAAGCTAGATTGGTCACGATAAAAGCAACACTGTTCATCTAGAAAGAGGCGGAGTCCTCCCTTTTTGGCTGTGAGTAGGTCTACGTCTCTGTGATTTTGAAGAACCACTGCTGCTAAAGAATCTATTTGTGATTGGAGAGTTGTAATGGATTTGGCTATCTCTTCCAAGCTATCTGTGAGGTCCTTGGAGAGGGGTTGGTAATAGGAAACAGAGGTGGTTAGTCCTGCAGTCTCAGTTCCAACTTCTGTAGTTATTCTGAGGGCTACTAATAGAGGTATGAGTTGTATCGCACGGCAGTGTCGGATAGGGGTATTGGGGTACTGGGATTGGTAGGGGTTGGTCTCCTAGGGCAAAGTTGATTTTTGGACAGAGGAAAACCAGGGTGCAGGTGCCCATCCAGTTAGAGGGGAGGCAAATATAAGTTGAGGCACCACCTAGGAAAAGTATGCCTTGGCTTGGTAGGCAGAACTGGTTGTGTATGCTAAAAAGATGTACTATTATTCTCATGCGTCCATACTCCGAGGGTCCCGGCTGGAGCTGCTGCTGTAAGTGGTTGTAAAGGGTGTTTGCTTTAGGCTGGGGGCTTTGGGGTCTTTTTTCCCAGTGCAACAGGAAGCGTTTTGTGTCCACTAAGATCCGTGTGGGAGTGTTGCTGAATGTTGGGATAAGGACACAGTCGTGGGTGGTGGGTGCAGGGATGGTGCATGGAGAGGGGAGCCAAGGGAAGAGGGATAAACAGGGGAGGGCCCTTGCAGTACTCTGAGTTTTTGTTAAGGAGGTGGGAGGTGTCAAGGGCTGAGGGGCTAGAGAAACGAAGCCTGTCTTTATTGTTGGTGGCTTTGAGAGTAGTATGTTTGGTGGAGGGCTTGAGTTGTGCGGTATAAATTGCACAGTTTGGAATTTAGGTGGCTGAGGGGAATGCCTGAGGGTAGATGTCATTGGCACACAGTGGTGCTAGGTAGGATAAGATTGTGTGGGTTGTTATGGCTCCTAATATGCGTTTATCACAGCTGCGGTAGGGGATAGGTTGTGTAAGTAGGGATGTCAGGTTGTCACAGCTAGACCGAACTCGCTGGCTAACTGGGGGGAGATTTTTGTTAATGCCTGTATGTTGAGTTTGAGGGGGGGCTGTTAATGAGGATTTCAGAATGGTAGGTTACTTGGATGGAAGTCCAGTTGTAGGCTGAGGCAGGGATTGCATTGTATGTTGTGGAGAGGAGGGATACGCAGAGCCAGCAGTCTCTTGCCAGAGAGGAATTGGAGTTTTTTAGTAAGGAGTGTGTGAGATTAAGTGTTCTGTATAGGTGTTCAGGGGTTGTAGGTATTGGTTGGGCTGAAAGAAGGTCTGGGGTATTGATTATGAGATGGGTTAGAAAGGCAGAGTGTGAGCAGAAAAGTAAATAGTTCAGTTTCACCCAGAGTGAAGCCATAGAAAGAGCCTTGGAAGAAAAGGTTGGTTTTGCACTTGAAAAAGGCCTCCAGGGTGTTGCTCCGTGGGTGGAACCAGGAAATATCTTGCGAGAGCGTGAAGGAAGAGAGTGAAGCAGCAGGACAGACAAAGGCAGGGCATCTAGGGAGGATGTGGCAATGTTTATTAGTGACTGTGATTCCTGCTATAAGGGTAACCATTAAGCAGAAGGCTAAAGTGAGGGAGACTTTTTGGCTGGTATTCCAATTGGAAGGAGTTACACTATATAATCCCACTGCAAACAACAGGGTAAGTAGTATAATGCCTGCAATTAGGGTGTAATAGAGTGTCTCCATTAAAGGAAGCTAGTTGTAGTAGTAGTTTAAACCTGTTTGAGATAGATGGATTTACTGATGTGAAGTTTCTTCTGGGATGGATGTGAGGTGGAGTCGGGTTGGCCCAAGGAGTGTGCTGGAATACCAGTTATAAGTTGGTGAGGTGCTGGTTGGTGGATCGGAGGTGGGAGCTCTCTTTAACCTGGAAAGGTGATACCAGGGGGTATGTCTTGAGAGTTTGGCTGTAGTAGGGATTGTGTCACACGTGTCCTTATGAAGAGACCACCAAACAGGCTTTGTGTGAGTAACAAGGCTGTTTATTTCACCTGGGTGCAGGCGGGCTGAGTCCGAAAAGAGAGCCAGTGAAGGGAGATGGGGTGGGGCCGTTATAGGATTTGGGTAGGTAGTGGAAAATTACAGTCAAAAGGGATTGTTCTCTGGTGGGTGGGGGCAGGGGTCACAAGGGGTGGGGGAGCTTCTGAGCCAGGAGAAGGAATTTCACAAGGTAATGTCATCAGTTAAGGCAGGGACTGGGCATTTTCACTTCTTTTGTGATTCTTCACTTGCTTCAGGCCATCTGGATGTATATGTGCAGGCTTGGGCTCAGAGGCCTGACATTCCTGTCTTCTTATATTAATAAGAAAAATAACATAAAATAGTATTGAAGTGTTGGGGCAGTGAAAATTTTTGGGGGGTGGTATGGAGAGATAATGGGCGATGTTTCTCAGAGCTGCTTCGAGTGGGATTAGGGGCAGCGTGGGAACCTAGAGTGGGAGAGAGATTAAGCTGAAGGAAGATTTTGTGGTCAGGGGCGATACTGTGGGGTTCTTAGAAGGAGCATTTGTCATATAGAATGATTGGTGATGGCCTGGATGCTGTTTTGTATGAATTGAGAACTAAACGGAAGACACAAGGTCTGAATAAGAGAAGGAGAAAAACAGATATTAAAGGATTAAGAATTGGGAGGACCCAGGATGTCCAATTAGAGAGTGCCCAAGGGGGTTCGGCGTAATTACTTGCTTGGTTGGTGGGTTTTTGGGCTCTGTCCTTGACAGAGTCCTCCTTTTTAAGTTGGAGGCGGAGCTTGGTGAGGTGTGTTTTTAAAAGACCATTAGTCCATTCTACCTTTGCTGAAGATTGAGGACGGTAAGGGGTATGAAGGTTCCACTGAATACCAAGAGCCTGAGAAACTGCTGGGGTGATTTGATTAATAAAGGCTGGTCCATTATTGAACTGTATAGAGGTGGGAAGACCAAACCGAGGAATTATGTCTTACAGAAGGGAAGACACAAAAAAGGTGGTGGCCTTTTTTGACCTTGTGGGAAAGGCCTCTACCCATCCAGTGAAAGTGTCTATCTAGACCAAGGGGTATTTTAGTTTCCTGACTCAGGGCATGTGAGTAAAGTCAGTTTGCCAGTCCTGGGCAGGGGCAAATCCCTGAGCTTGATGTGTAGGGAAGGGAGGGGGCCTGAACAATCCCTGAGGAGTAGTAGAATAGCAGATGGAACAACTGAGAAGTGATTTCCTTGAGGATAGATTTCCACGATGGAAAGGAAATGAGAGGTTTTAAGAGGCAGACTAGCGGCTTGTCACCTACATGGAAGGGGTTATGAAATGACGACAGAATAGAATGGGCCTGTGAGGCTGGAAGGAGATATGTTCCTTGGTCCAAGAACCATTTGCCTTGTGTGGGAAGAGATTGATAGGTGGAAGTTTCCAGTGGGGGGGTAGGTGGTAGTGACCGATGAGAAGGAGAAAAACTGCCACGAGGGATAGAAGTTGGAAAGCTAGCTGCTTTTTTAGCTACCTTATCAGCATAAGCATTACCCTGAGCGATGGGATCTGATGCCTTTTGATGGCCCTTGCAGTCAATGACTCCAGCTTCCTTTGGAAGTAAAGCGGCCTTGAGAAGAGTTTTTATTAAAGAGGCATTAATGATGGAGGACCTTTGCGTAGTGAGGAAACCTCTTTCAGCCCATATAACAGCATGGTGGTACAGGATATGGAAGGCATATTTAGAGTCAGTATAAATATTGATGCGTAATTCCTTTGCAAGAGTGAGGCCTCGAGTTAAGGCAGTGAGTTCAGCTTGCTGAGAGGCAGTGGAGCGGGGCAGAGCAGTAGCCTTAGTGATAGATGTGGAAGATACTATAGCATAGCCTGCCTTTGCTGGTGAGTGGCGATTAGGCCTGGTGGAGCTGCCATCGGTAAACCAAGTGTGATCAGAGTAAGGAACAGGAAAGAAGGAAATACGGGGAAATGGAGTGAATGTCAGGTGGATCAGAGAGATACAGTCATGGGGGTCAGGTGTGGTATCTGGAATAATGTGGGAGCCCAGATTGAAGTCTGGACCAGGAACAATGGTAACTGTGGGAGACTCAACAAAGAGTGAGTACAGCTGAAGGAGCCGGGGAGCAGAAAGTATATGCATCAGGTGTGAGGAAAATAGATTTTGGAAGTTATGAGAATTGTAGAGAGTGAGTTGAGCGTAGTTTGTGATTTTGAGGGCCTCTAAAAGTATTAGGGCGGCAGCAGCTGCTGCATGGAGACATGAGGGCCAGCCTAAAACAGTAAGGTCAAGTTGTTTGGACAAAAAGGCCACAGGACGTGGTCCCGGCTCTTGTGTAAGAATTTCAGCCGCACAGCCCTGCACTTTGGCTCTGTGTAATGAAAAAGGGTTGGGATGAGTTAGGGAGAGCTAGGGTGGGAGCAGCTTCCAGGGCTGTTTTTAAGGAATGGAAAGAGGAGTGGGGAAAGGATTTAAGATCTATGGGGTCAGCTAGGTTTTCTTTTGTGTTTATACAGTGGTTTTGTTAGGATGGCAAAACCAGGTATTTAAAGGTGAAAGTATTTAACCATACCCAGGAAGGAAAGGAGTTGTTTTGTAGAAGGGGTTGGGGTTTGGGAGATTAGCCAGACATGATCAGCAGGGAGAGCATGTGTGTTTTCATGAAGAATTATGCCAAGATAGGTAACGGATGAGGAAGAAATTTGGGCCTGACCAAAGTAATGGGGGCTGTCCGTGAAACCTTGCAGCAGTACAGCCCAGGTAATTTCCTGAGCCTGATGGGTGTCAGGGTCAGTCCAAGTGAAAGCAAAGAGAAGCTGGGATGAAGGATGCAAAGGAATAGTAAAGAAAGCATGTTTGAGACCCAGAACAGAATACTGGGTTGTGGAGGGAGGTAGTAAGGATAGGAGAGTACATGGGTGTCGCACCAAGGGGTGAACAGGCAAGGCAATTTGATTGATAAGGTGCAGATCCTGAACTAACCTGTAAGACTTGTCCGGTTTTTGGACAGGTAAAATGGGGAAATTGTAAGAAGAGTGTATAGGCTTTAAAAGGCCATGCTGTAGCAGGCAAGTGATAACAGGCTTTAATCCTTTTAAAGCATGCTGTGGGATGGGATACTGGCGTTGAGCAGGGTAAGGGTGATTAGGTTTTAATGGGATGATAAGGGGTGTGTGATCGGCTGCCAGGGAGGAAGTAGAGGTGTCCCATACTTGTGGATTAAGGTGGGGAGATACAGGGAAAGATGTGAAGGAGGCTTTGAACTAGGGAAAAGGGTGGCAATGAGGTGTGGCTGTAGCCTCGGAATAGTCAGGGAAGCAGATAATTTAGTTAAAATGTCTCGACCTAATAAGGGAGATGGGCAGATGAGGATAACCAAAAGGGAGTGCATAAAAGAATATTGTCTAAGTTGGCATCAGAGTTGGGGAGTTTTTTTGTTTTGTTTTGTTTTGTTTTGTTTTTGGAGACAAGGTCTCCCCCTTTCGCCCAGGCTGGAGTGCAATGGCACAATCTCGACTCACTGCAACCGCTGCCTCCCAGGTTCAAATGATTCTCCTGCCTCAGCCTCCCAAGTAGCTGGGATTACAGGCGCTCGCCACCACACCCTGCTAATTTTTGTATTTTTAGTAGAGATGGGGTTTCACCATGTTGGCCAGGCTGGTCTCGAGCTCCTGACCACGTGATCCGCCCACCTCAGCCTCCCAAAGTGCTGAGATTACAGGCGTGAGCCACCGCGCCCAGCCCAAGTTAGGGAGTTTTAAAAGGTTTAGAAGCCTGGCTGTCAATACCCACAACAGTTATGGAGGCAAGGGAAACAGGCCCTTGAAAAGAAGGTAATGTGGAATGGATAGCCTCCATATTGATTAAGAAAGGAATGGACTTACTCTCCACTGTAAGAGTTACCCAAAGCATCTGTGATGGTGCAGGAGGCTTCTGAGGTGATCAGGCAGATTAGTCTTCAGCCACTAAAGCCGAGAAGATCTAGGAAGGAGTCAGTCAGAAAGCCTTGGGCCAGAGTTCCAGGGACTCTGGGAGTGGCTGCTGGGCGAGTTGGACAGTCTGATTTCCAGTGGGGTCCCGCACAGATGGGACATGGCTTAGGAGGAATTCTGGGCTGCCGACTGGGCCAGATTTCCAGCACTTGAAGTAAGATCCTGGGGGAAGCAGTCATGGAGGAACGCCTGGCCACTGCGGTTCGGGCGTTTGGAAGTTCTTGTGTCCTGGAGATGTGGCTGAGGTTTGTCTCACAGTGGAGGCAAGGAATTACAATTCAGAAATACGTTGCTACTTGGCTGCCTCTACTGTATTATTGTACACCTTGAAGGCAAGGTGTTGTGGGGTTTGGGGGCTGGAATCTAATTTTTGGAGCTTTTTCTAATGTCTGGAGCGGATTGGATAATAAAATGCATATTGAGAGTAAGATGGCCTTCTGGCCCCTCTGGGTCTAGGGCGGTAAAGCTAAGGGTTGTTGCCAAACGGGCCATGAACTGGGTTTTTTTATATTTGATGAAAAAGAGTCTAAACGCTAACTGATTTGGGAGAGGTCGGATAAAGAAAGCGGAGCATTAACCTTGGCTACGTCTTCAGCTCCAGCCGCCTCTTTAAGAGGAAATTGTTGGGCAGGTGGAGGAGGCCTAGTCTCCCCACACAAAACTGTAAGCCGGACCATGTGTGAGGAGGGGAGGTGATAAAAGGATTATAGGGTGGGGGAGCAGAGGCTGAGGAAGAATTGGGACCTGGCTCGGCCTGGCGAGGAGCAGCCTGGGGAGGAGGGGAGAGGTCAGATGGGTCTGTAGAAAAGGAGGATTCAAAGGACTCAGAGGTTGGGGTGGAGACTAAATAGACAGTAGAGAAAGAAGAAAGATTTGGGACAAGTCGCATTGGGAGCAGAGACTAGGGAGGGACCAATGTGTAAAAGAATGCCTGGACATCAAGTACCTCAGACCCATTTGCCCATTTTTTCAACAAAAATCATCCAGGTCTTGTAAAATCGAGAAATCAAAAGTGCCGTTTTCTGGCTATTTAGAGCCATTATCGAGTTTGTATTGGGGCCAAGCGGTGTCGCAGAAAAAAATAAGACGCTTAGGTTTTAGGTCAGGCAAGAGTTGAAGAGGTTTTAAGTTTTTGAGAACACAGGCCAAGGGAGAAGAAGGGGTAATGGAGGGTGGAAGGTTACCCATAGTGAAGAAGGCAAGCCCAGAGAAAAGAGAGGGTAGAGACTCGGAGAGGGGGGGTGTGTGAGCAGCCAAAGCAGGAGTCCCTGCAATGGACTTGCCACCAAGGGAATGTGGGTGAATGATGACCAAGGCAGGCGTCCCCGCAGTGATCAGACACCAATGGAGTGTGGGTGAATAATCAGGCAGGCGTCCCCACAGTGGATGTCTGTCTTCCCGAGTCTGTGACCAGCGCCAGAGTTTTGGGTCCATGGATAAAATGTGTTTCCTTTGTCTCTACTAGAGAGGAAAAAGAACTGGAATTGGAAGAACAGGGAGACTGAAGGGTAGCAAGAGAGGCTGGAGAAGAGAGTGAAAAGACCGCTTACCCGATTTGAAATTGGTGAGATGTTCCTTGGGCTGGTTGGTCTGAGGACCGGAGGTCATAGGTGGATCTCCTCATGGAGTGAGGGTGAGGACGGGGAACTGGTCTCCCGAAGGACGGGTCCTCCTGTCCCGGGTTTCAGCACCAAATGTCACGTGCATCCGTGTGAAGAGACCACCAAACGGGCCTTGTGTGAGCAACAAGACTGTTTATTTCACCTGGGTGCAGGCGGGCTGAGTCCGAAAAGAGAGTCAGCAAAGGGAGATAGGGGTGGGGTTGTTTTATAGGATTTGGGTAGGTGGTGGAAAATTACAGTCCAAGGGGGTTGTTCTCCGGCAGGCAGGGGCGGGGGGAGCGGGGGTTGGTCACAAGGTGCTCAGTGGGGAGGTTTCTGAGCCAGGAGAAGGAATTTCCCAAGGTAATGTCATTAGTTAAGGCAGGAACCAGCCATTTTCACTTCTTTTGTGATTCTTCAGTTGCTTCAGGCCATCTGGATGTATACGTGCAGGCTTGGGCTCAGAGGCCCGACAAGTAAGGATGACCTGGAAAGGCCCTTCCCATTTTGGTTTAAGGCTGGTTGGGTTAAGGGTTTTGTTTTTTGTTTTTTGTTTTGAGACAGAGTCCCCCTCTGTCGCCAGGCTGGAGCGCAGTGGCACAATCTCAACTCACTGCAACCTTCGCCTCCTGGGTTCAAGTGATTCTCCTGTCTCAGCCTCCCGAATAGCTGGGACTACAGGTGCGCAGCACCATGCCCAGCTTATTTTTGTATTTTCAGTAGAGAAGGGGTTTCACCATGTTGGCCAGGATGGTCTCGATCTTTTGACCTTGTGATTCACTAGGCTGGGGTGGGATTACAGGCATGAGCCACTGTGCCTGGCCGGGTTAAGGGTTTTTAGAAAAACATGTTCTCCTGGTAGGAGGGTCTGGTCAGTGAGGCCTTTATGTGGTGTTGGGAGGGCCTGGTCGGCCTCTTTGCAGAGGAGATGGCAGATGAGGGAGAGTGTTGGGAGGTGTTCTCCTAATCGAGAATCAGAAGGAGGCCTGTTTTGTAAGAGGAAAGGGCGTCCATATGTTAATTCAAATGGGCTGAGCAAGGAGGGTGCCTTTGGGCTGGCTCTGATGTGGGCTAGAGCTATGGGTAGGAGGGAAGTCCAGGGCCTCTGGACTTCTAGAGTGAGTTTGGTCAACTGTGTTTTAAGGATTCCATTTGCCCTTTCCACTTTTCCTGATGATTGGGGTCAATATGGGTTATGGAGGCGCCACTGGACACCGAGGGACTGGGAGAGCTGTTGAGTGATTTGGGAAATGAAGCCAGGGCCATTGTCTCGTTGAATGGAGCGAGGGAGACCAACCTAGGGATGACTTCTCATATAGGGATCTGGGAGACTACTGCGGCTTTTTCTGAAGAGGTAGGAAATGCCTCCACCCACCCAGAGAAGGTGTCTATAAGAGTGAGAAGGAATCTTGTTGTTTTGACAGGAGGCATCTGAGTGAAGTCTATTTGCCAGTCTTGCCCTGGGATGGGAGTGTTCCTCTTAGCTGGTGTGTAGGAATAGATGGGGAATGGGGGGCTCCTTGAGAGGAGGTGACAGAGCATATATGACAGTTTGAAGTTATGCTTTTTAGTGAGGTAAATAGGTAAGGGGAGTAGAAATATGGGTGGAGGAGGAGATAGAGGGGACGTGCACCAATATGGAAGGATTGGTAGAGAGATGTCAGGATCTTGTCGGTTTGTCCCTGGGGAAGGTCTGGCATCTGGTCCTTATCTATCCAGTCTCCCTGGAGGAAGGCTCCTTGTTGGAGTAATGAGGCTGTTTCAGGGCGGAAGTCTTGAGGTTGGACTGCACGGGGAATGAGGAGGAGGGAGGCAGAAGCGGAAGAAAGGGAGGCTTCTTTTGCTGCCTCATCGGGCTTTCTGTTGCCTCTTGAGATTTTATCTGTTCCTGTTTGATGTCCCCGACAGTGTATAACTCCTGCCTCAGTTGGGAGATGTACGGCCTGAAGGAGTTGGTAAATAAGGGGGCCGTTAGTGATAGGGGTCCCTTTGGCAGTAAGGAATCCCCTCTCTTGCCAGATGGCGGCACGGGAATGAAGAATGTGATATGCTTATTTGGAGTCTGTGTAAATGTTGACTCGTTTGCTTTTGGAAAGGGTTAGGGCTCTGGTGAGAGCTATGAGTCTGCTTTTTGAGAGGAGGTTCCTGGAGGTAGGGGCTTAGCTTCAATTACTCGGTCAAGGGAAACAACTGCATACCCAGCAATTTTGGAGGAGCCGGTGGGCCCGGAGGAGGAGCCATCTATAAATAGTTGGTCATCGGGGTTGGTGAGAGGCTTGGAGGAAATGTTAGGAAAGTGTGGCTGCAGGTGATCTAGGATGTCAGTGCAAGAATGAGTAGGAGGAGAAGATACAGGGAGGAAGGATGCTGGGTTAAGGGGAGAACTTTTGGCAAGACTGAATTTGGGATTTTTGATAAAGAGGGCATGGAGTAATCGAATCCGGGAAGGAGGAAGGGAGCCTAATGCTCAGGAGGAGAGGAGATCCTGTAGATTATGAGGACTGTAGACGGTGGTATTTTGACTGAATGTTAGTTTCCTGCTTTCTAGAGCTAAAGCAGCCGCTGCTGCTAGCGCTCTAAGACAGGTTGACCATCCTCTGGCTGTGTTGTCTAATTGTTTAGAGAGGTAGGCTACAGGGGCAAAGGAAGGAGGGTCTCCCTTCTGTTGCCCTAAGACACCGAGGGCTGTTCCTCGGCTCTCGGCAGTATAGAGAGTGAAAGGTTGGGAGACACCAGGTAGGGACAGAGCTGGAGCAGTGACAAGAGCAGTTTGAAGTTTGCAGAAGCTGGGGAGTATGTTATGCGAGGGATTTAGAGGCTCATTGAGAGGGCCTTTGGCTGCTTCATAGAGCGGGTGAGCTAGGAGGGCAAAGTTGGGAATCCATATTCTTAAAAAGCTTGCTAGTTCTAGGAAGGAAAGGACTTTGCTTTTGGAGGAGGGTGCGGGCAGATTATCTATTAGTGCTGCTCAGGCGGGGGTCATAGCCTGGGCCCCAGGGGAAAGTTGAACTCGTAGGTAAGTTACTATGGAGGTGGAAAGTAGAGCTTTGAACAGGGAGACTCTATACCCTTTGGTGGAGAGAAAGTTTAAGAGAGTGACTGTGTGGGTTTGAGAGTCTTCTAGAGAGGGCTGCAAAGGAGAAGCTTGTCCACGTATTGAAGGAGACGGCTTAGGGGAAAGGTTTAAGGAGGTGAGATCTCGAGCTGAAGCTTGTCCGAAGAAATGAGGGCTATCTCTGAAGCCTTGAGGGAGGACAGTCTAGGTGAGTTGTTGTGACTGGAGAGTGTCAGGGTCGGTCCAGGTGAAAGCAAAGAGGTTTTGGGAATCAGGGTGCAGGGGAATAGTAAAAAAGGCATCTTTTAGGTCAATAGCAGTGGTAGTGGGTGGTGTTGGAGGGAATGAGAGGGAGAAGTACATAGGGGTTAGGAACTATGGGGTGAATAGGAAGGACAGCCTGATTGATGGCTCTCTGGAGGCCTTGGGGGAGTGGGTATGAGCCGTCTGATTTTTTAACCAGAAGGGTGGGGGTGTTACATGAAGAATGTGTTGGCCTAAGAAGACCGCGTGAACAGAGCTTGTTTATAATGGGCTGTAAGCCTTTTTGGTGGGTTAGGGAGATGGGGTATTGGGGGATGTTGTGAAATTTAGAGAGGTCTTTTAACTGGATTTTGATGGGGTCATGGTGAGCAGCTAGAGAACGGGTGGTGGTGTCCCATCCTATTGGGTTTATGAGAGAGGTGGGAAGTGGGTACTGGGGAGAGAGGTCAGGGGCTGGACTAGTAGAGAGGAGTAAGAGGGACTCTGGTTGAGGGAGGCAGAAAAAGGTGATAGAAGCTTTGAATTTGGCCAAAATTTGAATTTGAATTTGAATTCTAAATTGAATTTGGTTTTGAATTTGGCCTAGGAGGGGGCAGAGCAACGAGGCATGGTAAGGAAAGAGTGTGAGAAAACAGTATCAAACAGAGAGCAAATAAGGGGTCTGATGGCGCATGGATGCAGGATGCCATCGTCCCCCATGACTGAGACCTGAGAGGGATGAGTGGGTCCTGAAAATTCAGGCAAAGCCGAGTAGGTGGCCCTGCTATCAATTAAAAAAGAGATCAGCTTACCTGCTACTTGCAGAGTTACCCTGGGCTCTGATGCAGTGATGGCAGATGGGGCCGGGGGCCCTGGCCCGTAGCTGCAGGAATGCAAGCGATTCTTCACATTTTGTCATGTTAAAGGGGTGGTGGCTCTGAGGAGCAGGCTTGTCTGTCCGTTTGCTGAGAGGACAGTCAGACTTCCAGTGGTCTGTCTGCTGGCTGACTGGGCAAGGGCTCTTTGGCACTCGAGGGTTAGGACATGCCCGTGCCCAATGGCCTTCTTTGCTGCCCTTAAAACAAGGCCTGGAGGGTTGCTGCTATCGGGTCTTTTGTGCCCTTGGGTAATATGGCTGAGTTGACGTATAGCTGCTGCTAGAAGCTGGTATAGCTGCTGCTAGAAGCTGGTATTTAGCACGATTTCTTTGGGCTTTATCTAGTTTATTTTGCTCATCCCTGTTATTAAAGACTTTGAGAGCCAGGTTAAGGAGGTCTCGTTGTGGGGTCTGAGGGGCATCTTCAGCCTTTTTAAGTTTGCGCCAGATGTCGGGGGCAGTTTGGGAAATAAAATGGGTGTTAAGAACAATAGTTAACTACTTCTCAGGAGGCGGGATCTTCGCGGGTATATTTTTGGAGTCTCTGTAAGGCAAGAAAGGAATTGGGCAGGGTTTTCGTTGGCCTTTTGGGAGCTTCCTTTGAGTTTTTCGAAATTTACAGCCTTATGGCCAGTTTTGTTAAGGCCTGCAATGAGGCAAGTAATCATATGATTACAGGAGGCCTGGCCGGATTCTGTGGGTTGGTAATTCCAGGTAGGCTCTTCTCGGGAAACGGCAGCGCCCCCTACTGGCCTAGTAGAATCTTGCCGATGGAGGTCATCGGCACGGGCCTGGGCTGCAAGCCACACACTTTCCTTTTCTTCCGGAAGGAGGGTAGAAGACAAAATAATATAGAGATCATGCCAAGTAAGTTCATAAGACTGGGTGAGATATTTAAATTCTTTGATATAAGTGTTGGGATCGGAGAAGGACCGGAGACGTTTCTCAGTTTGGGAGAGATCGGAGAGGGAAAAGGGGATGTGGACGCAGACGATCCCTTCGGCCCCTGACACTTCCCAGAGAAGCAGCAAGGGAGCAGGCTGCTGGGCGTGGTGGGCTCGAGAACGAGTACGCGGTGGCGATGGGGAGGACTCAGAGTTGGAGGCGGGGTGGTTGGAGAGAGGGAGAGAGAGGTAGAGCCGGAGCGGAGGCGTACGGTGGGGGGTCATGCTGTTCTGGTGGAGGATTAGGATGTTGTCGAGGAGGGGAGACATCAGCGGGATCAAAGAAGGGAGAAGTCGTCGGCTGGGGCTATTGAGATGAGGGGAGCAGGAGGCCAGTCGGGTTTGGAGCAGGCGAGGAGAATTTGGAAGGTACAGCAGGACTGGCGGAGGGAGGGACAACTACGGACAGTAAAGAAAGCCTGAACGTAAGGAATCTCAGACCACTTCCCACAGCGCTGGCAAAAGTTGTCTAAGTCCCTGAGCATGTTGGAATTGAAAGCGCCATTTTCAGGCCATTGGGAGCCATGGTCTAATTTGTATTGAGGCCACGCGGCGTTACAGTAAAAGATAAGCCTTTTAGGGCAGATTTCTGAACAGAGGCCAAGAGTACTGAGATTGTGTAGGAGGCACCCAAGGGGGGTGGTTTTAGGAGGAATAGACTGAGAGGCTCCCATAGTGAATGGGAGTGAAGGGAGAGGGGTAGAGGAAGAAGAGACTGCCGGTGACATCCCCTTTCCTGTGGAACTTGTCCGGAATAGAGGAGGTAACCGCCGTGTTAGGCGTCCCTGAAATGGAGGAACCAGAGGCCCGGAGGGTGGAGGAAGCCCTTGGCCCAGCCAAGGTCTTTCGGAAATGGAGAGATGGATGGTAGAGAGTTCCAGGGAATGGCAACAGTCTCTTTTTACTCACCCTGGCAGAGGCTTTGGTGGTGGATGAAGTCACCAGCAATGGGAGAGTCTAGGAGATTCTCTGGGTCTTTGGCAGGTTCAGGGAAGGGAAGATTGGCCAGGAGAGGGGTGATAGGGGAGGGAGGCAGAGAGAGAGAAAGAGAGAGAGAGATTGATAGCGAGTGAGTCCTGGCCAGAGTCTATCCCCCTTTCCAGGTTTTGGCACCAGAAAGTAAGGTCAGCCAAGAGAAAGGAAAAATTGACCCAAAGTCAGGCAAGCAAGTTTTTATTAACCTGCTGCTGCCCCCTTAACAGTCAGAGGAAGTAGCCCCAAGCTTACAGAATGAGGGGTTTATATTGGGGAGGGGAGTTTGAGGGAATTCTTCAGTATGAATATCCCAGGATTGTTTGCTGGTTAATTTTGCCACATATCACCTTGTGATGTTTATGGTAGCGACTAGATGAAGAGCAGGAACTTACAGGAGGGTGTAGGTAAAGTTTGTTTATGCTTCCCACAACCTCCCCCTATGCGGTCCAGATGGTCTGTAATTGGGGTTTGCTTATCGCAGCAAGGTCTGATGAGTGAAGTCTGCTGGCTCCGAAGTGGCACCTAGATAAGAGCTTAGAAATATAAAGAGGCTTGGGGGAAGGGTAGACGGCATGGAGAAGGGTTGCAGAGCATTAGGGGGAGGGGTGGGCAGCACCAAGAGGCTTTTTTGGGGTAGTTTGTCCCTAACACTGACCACAGTGCCCCTTGTGCCCTTCCAGTCTGCAGCCCCTCTTCCCTGGAGTAAATGAACTGGACCAAATCTCAAAAATCCACGATGTCATCGGCACACCTGCTCAGAAGACCCTCACCAAGTTCAAACAGTAAGTGTTGTGCTCTGAGAGTGGACGTGGACTCACTCCCCTGCCAGGACCTGTGGCAGGGCAAGCCCCTCCCTGTGCCTCCCTCAAACCCCTCACTCTCAGGGCTCCAAGTTCACTTGAGGGCCAGTGAGTGGCTGCTCAGACAGAGCCCATCACTTTAAGGGGTCTCAAAGGTGAGCTCTTCCTTGAGCATCACAGAAAGATTTGTCACAGGCTTTCTGAGGGCCAGGGAGTCAGGTTCTGTTGCCTGAGTAATTTAAACAGGACTTAGAAGCCTTTGGGTGGAAATGTTCCCCAAGCACAGACCATAGGTGGTGAGGGCTTTCTGCAGCCCTCCATGGCCCTGCTGGCGGGACCGACACCTGGAAGAGGTGTTCCCAGACTCTCAGGGGTCATTCTGATGAAGCTGAGGCTGGGGAGTCGGGACTCCCCAGGGAGGGCCTGTGGGCTGAAGGGGCGAGTAGCACCTAGCAGCCCCCAGATCCCAGGGAGGGAGAAGGTGGCAACAATTTTGGACTCTTCTTTTTTTGTTAAAGTTTATTTCATTCTTCTCATACGGGAAGGTAATATTAATCTTTTATAGGAAAGGTAGTTTTCTTACATTTATAGCATAACAGATCCCCCCCTTTACCATAGACTATTTTAATAGATTTTTTTTAAGAGCAGTTTTAGGTTTCCATAGAGCCCTGTGCCCACGGGCACACAGCCTCCCCGGTGGTCAGCACCCCCTCGAGTGGTGTGTTAGTTATGGTCGATGAATCACGGGTATCTCATTACTGCACAGAGCCCATCATTTACATCAGGGGTCCCTCTTGGTGCTGCACGTTCTGTGGGCTGGGACAGGTGTAGACTCTGCACCATGCAGGGCCCTTAGTCGTGACAGTGGACCGCCGGTGCACTCAGTGACAGCGTGACCGTTTATTATCATTGGGCTTTTAATACAGGTCGAGAGCTATGAATTTTGATTTTCCTTTTAAAAGGGGATCAGGAATACCTCTACTGACAACCAATTTGTCCCCACAATGCCTCTCCCTCCTGCACGCAATGGTGGCCTATGATCCCGATGAGAGAATCGCCGCCCACCAGGCCCTGCAGCACCCCTACTTCCAAGAACAGAGGTAGGCGCTCTCATGGGTTCTGTGGGGCGGATGCAGGACCTGGCAAATGAGACCCATGGGCACACAGTGGGGCAAGGGACTGCCCTCTGGAGGGTCCCTGGTTCTTGGGAATCACGCTCTCCATCCTGAAGAGTGGTCAGGGCCTCTTGGGGCCCCCACCGTGCTGTGTTCTGACGTATCCTCCCCAAAATGAGGCTGTTAGCAGCTCCATGGCAGGAGAAAGAGGGGCTGGCTGCCCACTTTGTGGTTGATGCAGAGGCTACAGGTAGTAAGCCTTCTAGAAGAGCCTGGTGTGTAGCCCTTGTAAATGGTGTGAACAGGACGCATTCTGAGATGTTAGAGCACTTTGGATGTCACCTGGCACTGGAAGTACCTGCTGAATGTGAATCTAAGACTTGTCTGCCCTGAGGTCATCTAATTCCGTACCTCTGGACACTCCTGTATGCGTAACTGTGGAGGTGACAGTTTGATCCCAAACCGTGAGTCCCTGGGTAGGCAGTGCCTCTGGTTCATGGAGCCAGCTCTGTTCCTGGCCCAGAGACTGCCAGGCTGAGACAGAAAAGAAAAAAGAAAAAAGCCCCGTGATCACAGCTTATGCAGAAAAGAAGAGCTAGTGGCAACTCACACAGTAGACAAATTGGAGGCAAAGAAGCCAACAGGCCGTGTGCTCTGCGGGCTCTCAGTGGAGCTGCTCCGTTCTCTTCTCCTTCCCCGTAGGAAAACAGAGAAGCGGGCTCTGGGCAGCCACAGAAAAGCTTGCTTTCCGGAGCACCCTGTGGCACCGGAACCACTCAGTACCAGCTGCCAGATTTCAAAGGAGGGCAGAAAGCAGGTACTAAGCGAAATCGGAGCTGGAGACCACCCAGCTCAGCGGGGACTGGATGCCCTCAGGTGGCCTGTGTCTCTGAGGAGGACGCCACCTGTGGAGGCTGTGGCAGACCATGTTGTCAGTCGAGGCCTGAACAGCATGCGAATTGATGGCTGCATATGTTGGGATGTCAGGGACCCCAGTTCTATTTGCTCAAGCCCTTTCTGCCCCAGTAGCTAAGAATTAATGACGAATATCCCATGTGAGCAGGCCCAGAGAGGGGACCCTTGCATGAACTTTTGTGTCTGTCCTGATGACCACATGCAGGTGCTAGGTTCTATGCCAAAGCACTGTGGAGACATCGTCCCTCAGAACGGCCCTGGAGGGAGGCGCCGAGAAGATGCAATGCTGGTCCGAGTCACCCACCCAGCTGGTGACAGGCCTCAAGTCCTAGGCCCGAGTCACCGACCCAGCCGATGACAGGTCTCAAGTCCTAGGCAGGCCACGCTGTCTCTGGCCCCAGATGAGCACTTCGTCCCATCAGCGGAGGTTGTGCACATTTCGGGTTGAGAAATGCCAGCTTTGCTCTCAGTGCCTTCACCTTCCCACCTACCATGTGGCATCCTAGCCCGGTGCAGCCCTGTGGCACCTGCTGGCAGGATTGTACCAGTCTCCCAGTTCTGGGCTGGCACCCCAACAGTGTGACAGTGTGCCCTTCCATCATTCATCTGTTCGGTTGTCCCTACGTCACTCACTCCTCCCAGCCTTTACTGAGTGCTCCCTGCCCGCTTGGGAGCTGGGAACCCAGAGCTGCAGTCAGACTGCTCTCCAGAAAGCCAGGCTCCTGTGTCCCGTTGGCCCCCGATTTGACAGCTCCACTTGAATGTCCAAAAGACAAATGTGCTGAAACCCCTTCTCCTGATCTTTCCCCCAAATGTGCTTTTTCCCTGTAGCTTCCCATGGCCTTCCCTCCGGGGCAGGCAACTCCGCCGACTGCCCAGGCCCCCCGTGGACCCTTCCTTCATCTCACAGGGGCTTCGCCTTCTTGCCTCCTACATCCTCCTCACCTTGCCTAAGTCACCACAGATGGCCTCCTCACTATTGTCCCTGCTCTGCCTCTGCTCCCTCCTGGACAGAGGGTCTGCTTCAAACCGTTGATGTCACTCCAGGCCGCATTCACCCAAGTCCCCATCCTCAGTCACATCCGAGGTCGGCATGCTTTTCTCTAAGGGCCCGACAGGAAATATTTTAGGCCCCGTGGCCGTGGGGTGCTGGTTACACTCCCCGCTTTGCTGCAGTGTGAAAGCAGCTGGAGGCAACACAGGAACCACATCGGGGGCTGCGTTCCAGTAGAACTGGGGACACTAGAATTTGAATTTCACATCATTTTCATATGCCATGAAACTTTTTTTTTTCAATTATTAAAAAATATAAAAACTGGGTGGGTGTGGTGGCTCACACCTATAAACTCAGTGCTTAGGGAGGCCAAAGTAGGGTCACTTAGGCCAGGAGTTTGAGACCAGCTTGGGCAACGTAGGCAAGACTACTCCCCCACCACCCCATCTGTTTTAAAAATCAGCTGGGTGTGGTGGTGCGTGCCTTTAGTCCCAGCTGCTTGGGAGGCTGAGGCAGGAGGATCGCCTGAGCCTAGGAAGCTGAGGCTTCAGTGAGCCAAGATTGCACCACTGCACTCCAGTCTGGGCTACAGAGCAACACCCTGTCTCAAAAAACAAACAAACAAAAAACAAAGAAACCCAAATGTAAAACCATCCTTAGCTTACAAGCCCCCCAAAAGCAGGCAGCAGGCAGGTCAGAGTGTGAGGCCTTGGAGCTAGAGTAGGAGGCCGGAGGCTTGGGCACCACTGCCCGCCAGCCCTTTGCCACCCACATTCCTCAGCTCGCAGTCTGCGTGCTTCAGGTTCCCCCTGAAGGTTTGGCCTCCGCCGTGGGACTCTCGTGAGCAGCCACTCCCTTGGGGTGTCTGGGACCTGGTGAATGTGTCCCAGTCACATCTCATGGTCAAGAAATTGTATTAGCCAAAAGCAGTACAAAAGAGCCTCTTTCATTTTTCCTAATTTCCATAAAGGGGAAAGCATTTTATGTCCAACTGGCCTCTGTTCTGTTTCAAGAAACAGTCCCTAAAGCAAGAGGAGGACCATCCCAAGAGACAAGGACCGGCCTACGTCATGGAACTGCCCAAACTAAAGCTTTCGGGAGTGGCCAAACTGTCGTCTTACTCCAGCCCCACGCTGCAGTCCGCGCTTGAATCTGGGACAAATGGAAGAGCGCCGGTGCTGAGACCCTTGAAGTGCATCCCTGCGACCAAGAAGGTAGCACGGAGCCAGCTTCTCCGGCGGCTCTGCTCTCCCGCCCTGCCCAGGCCGCCACTGAATTTCGTGTCTGTAATTTTTCTTTGACAGACAGATCCGCGGAAGGACCTTAAGCCTGCCCCGCAACAGTGCCGCCTGCCCACCATAGTGCGGAAAGGCGGAAGATACTGAGCATACTGAGCAGCACTGTCGTCTCGACTTCCGGAGGCAACACCAGGCCCGATCGGGCCAGGCCTGGGCGATCTGCCGCTGAGACGCCACGGAGGGCTGGGGACGCACCTGCGTCCGTTTCGCGCTGGCTGGGGCTCTGGGTGCTGCCCTGCGCCCCGCCGCACCCGCGGCCCGCGCAGCTGCCCAGGATGTTCTGGGCTAATATATTTGTAAAACCACATTCTAGGGTTTTCTTTCATTTTCGTTAAGAATTTGGGGCAGGGAATATTTTGTAACTTTGTATATGAATCAAAACAAGCAGGCATTTCTGTGATCAGTTGGGCGTGGTTGGAAGGTGGGCTCTGCGTGTCCCCTCCCAGCTCTTTTCTGGCGCTGCTGGTCAGTCGTGGAGCGCACCACCTCTTACCAGTGACGCTACTGGACACCCCGACTTTTATTAAAGAATAAGCTGTCGTTACAGTATTGCATTTTAATATTCTCCGAGTCCAACATGTGTCCTTACCAGCCATTCCTTTATTTTAGCTTTTGTGGGCACATGAGGGGAATTGATTTTGTTGGGAAGGCTTTGATGTGGCTTAATTTTTTTTTTTTTTTTGAGGCGGAGTTTCACTGGTTCCCCAGATTGGAGTGCAGTGGTGCGATCTTGGCTCACTGCAACCTCCACCTCCCGGGTTCAAGGGATTCTCCTGCCTCAGCCTCCAGAGTAGCTGGGATTACATGCATGCGCCACCACGCCCGGCTGATTTTTTGTATTTTTACTAGAGATGGGGTTTCTCCATGTTGGTCAGGCTGGTCTCAAACTCCTGACTTCAGGTGATCCTCCTGCCTCGGCCTCCCAAAGTGCTGGGATTACAGGCATGAGCCACTGCGCCCGGCCTGGTGTGGCTTAACTTTCATTTGAAGAACCACTCAGGAAGGAGCATACACAGGCATGTCCTTGGAGCCCTGTATGCTCCTCAGTGACCAGCCTGGCAAGGTGGTACGGGGCACAGGGCCAGCCTGCAGGGTCTCTTCTGAGCACAGGCTTCAAGGTGACCACGTTGTCATTTTAGCTCCTGGTGCCCACCTGTCTCTGGGGAGTATGGAGCCCTGCCCCAGGCCTGCCAGTGGGTGCTTTGAGCTATTTGCCGAGTGCCAACAATAAGTTGGGTACCTTGTGTCCTAGAAAAAGAAACCTGCTTCCCCGTGGGGATGGGATGGGAACATTGCAAAGAAACTGGCACTGGCCGGGCTGCTGGGCACAAGAAAAGTCCTAGTAAGTCCTCGTTTATCTTGGAAAGTAACTTAGTAATTGGGTCCTCCTTTTTTTTGTCATCTTCCCAAACTTATGAGATATTTTTGAAAAAAGCTAAATTTCCCGGGCTAGTGTTTAGGCCTCCTTGTTCCTGTGTTGAGACAAATCTGTGACACCCTTCCTTCATGTGCTCTCCAGTGGCTCTGGCCCCAGCCCCAGGCCATCTGACACGACAGTGGACTCTGGGCCATACGGAGGGAGGGCAGGCTGGAGGAGGAGGAAAGGGCTGGGAGCGTGGGGCAGCGAGTCCATAGGTACAGGTGCCCGGTCTGTGCCACATGGGGGTCAAAGGAGCCCAAGAAGAAAGGCAGATTACAGCCCGGAAGTGAGGCTTGCCATAATGTTCAGAGCAGGCCTCTCCCTGGGCTCCTTTTAAACCCATTTGAGACCCTGGTGCAGCCTTCAGGGCTGCCCTTGCTGTAGGGGAGGTGTCTGAGCAGGGGGGTGGCACCGTTCTGCCTCCACAGAGGGCCTGGGAGTCCCAGGGGAGTCGGACACCAGGGCCATGGGCAGAGCCCAGCAGCAGGGAGTGCTGGGGGACAGAAGGCTGGGGAGGTAGGGGTGGGGGTGGGGCGCACAGGTCACAAGAGAGGGACCTGTGGGTAGGGGAGTGGTGGCTAGGAGGGGCGCGCCCTGTCCCCGGGCCTGGCTTCAGTGTCGGGCATGTAAACGGATTGTTTGTGTACTTGGGAAACGTGTTCTTCCCTTTACATCTAAAAATATGAAGGGAAAGTCTTGACAGTTCTTCTGCAGGCCTTTTTGAGAAAGCAAGTGTGGTCTGCAGATGCTGGTGCCCCGGACATCAACTGCCCTGACTTCTGTCACCCTCCTCATGGTGGGGGCAGCACGGCTGGGGGCTCTCTGAAGGCAAGAAAGTCCCTAAAGCAAGAGGAGGACCATCCCAAGGCCCGCCGCTTGAGGCCCTCCTGGTTTTGTTGGACTTGGACATAAACGCTCTGAAGCAATGTAGAGCCCCCGGCACGCCAGGGCCCAGGGCAGCTGGGCCTCCAGGATGGAGGTGAGCAGGGGACCAGAGCCCAGCTCCACAGGCCCCCTCCATGGAGGAGTGACGGGGGTCTGTGGCGCACAGCAGGGTTCCCACATTGGCTTCCCAAGTCCAAGGGTGGAGATTCCGAGGGTGATGATTTCCTGCAGATCTGGAGAAAAGGGAAATCCTGCCGGCCACCCTTGGACTTCCTGCCCTGCACTTGGCCCTCGCACCCGCCTGCTCTCGGCAGCAGGCGCCAGGATCCCCAGGCTGCCTTAGCTGTGTGTGGTTCCCTGTGTCTGTCTGGGCCCTGTGATGGGGGCCAGGGCTGAGGGCAGAGGGGCCAGGCTGGCTCAGCCCATAGGAGGCCACCTCACCCTGCTGCCGCCTCTGCCGCCCCAACTGGAAAGCTGGCCGGATTATTTCCATTCTTCTGTGCAATGCAACTGAAGCGCTTGAATTATCCCCACAGAACCCAGAACGGAAGCAAGGATGAAGCCTCAGCCATCCTCCTCCCCATTCAAACACGTTCATCCCGCAATCCTCTGCTAAGCACCTGCGTGCTGCCCCGCTGCACTGTCGCCCTTCTTGTGCGAGCCTACCCTCGTCCACCCACCTCACCCTTCTGACCTTAAAGAAGACACTAGGCAGAAGCACAGGGGAGCCACTCTCCACACTGGTGGGGCGGGCCTTGCGGGGAGAAGCAGTAAGTAGCCATCTCCGTCAGCCATCTCCGTCTGGCACTCAGATGTGCATGCCTTCGTGTGACAGGCAGCAGCAGTGTGACCGTGACCTCCCCTCTCCTGCTCTGCTGCCCCCACACCTGCGGTGCAGCCAGCCTGCCATGAGGCGGCTAGAGTCCAGCTAGACCCACCCCTGGCATGGCCGACCTCTTCCTGGCTTTCTCTGGGCCTAATCCCGTGAGGAGCGTGCATTCTTCAACGCCAGAAGTATAAGGAAGTTCAAGGCAAGTGAGAAAAACCCAAATCGTCCCAGGGAAGCTCGTCTTTCCAGGGCGTCTCAGTGAGGGCATGACCAGCCTTGATGCTGCCTCACTGCCATCTGCCCAGGGCCTGCTGAATGCTTGAGTCCATGGTGACAGTGGTGGGGACAGTTACGAGGCAGTTAGAGTTTGGAAGTCATCTTGGCCGACTTGGCTACAGAGCAGTCTTAGGAACAGCGCCATAAAAATAAAGATTTATTCCTGGCACAGATGCATCTAGAGTAAACTGGGGCATATCTGACAGCGTTGGTACTGTGATGGCCAAATGCAAAGTGCACTCCAGAACCAGCGAAGGGTGACAGACTGGGCTGAGGCAGAGCTAGGACTAACCATCTCGAGTGATACCATCTTGGGGCCAGCAAAAGTTTTGGACACAGCTGGGTCATCTGACCAAACTGCTCAAGTCTACGTAATTATTGTCCTGGTATTAAATTTCCACCTGCCACTTTCCACAAACAGGAAACAGAATAAGGAGATGACCAGGAAGATTGCCAGATTAAGAATTCTAGACTTGGCCAGGTGCGGTGGCTCATACCTATAATCCTAGCATCTTGGGAGGCTGAGGCAGGAGGATCGCTTGAGCCCAGGAGTTTGAGACCAGCCTAGGCAACATAAGGAGACCCCATCTCTACAAAATACCAAAAAATTACTCAGGTGTGGTGGCACACATGCGTGATCCCAGCTACTCGGGAGGCTGAGGTGGGAGGATCACTTGAACCCAGGAGTTGGGGCTGCAATGAGCTATGATCGCACCACTTCATTCCAGCCTGGATGATAGGTGAGATTCTGTCTTAAACAGAAAATAATTTTAGACTTATTTTCAAAAGTAGTTCCTTCTGACTTGCAAATACACCCGCGGTTCACTGTAGCTGTTTTGGACCCTCCTGGGTTTGGCTTCCTGTGTAACTGACAGCACCTAGCAATCAGTACTTTAAGATGACAGAAATACCAAAGTACCTAAAATGTGCTAATATTTTAATACAGAGGTCACTCTGCATGTGTCTAATTTATCCATTCTGATTCTTTCATTTAGAACAGCAAGTCTTAGTGTCTTGTATTTCTCTTTCTAGAAGACTCACACCATAGTTCATGGCCCCGTGATCCAGAGGCCCTGCTGGGGCCTCTGAGTGGGGCAGGCTGAGAACTCAAGCCATAACTAATCTCTCCCCTGAAGAAAACTAAACTGAGGGCTCAGATGATGTGAAGTTTTCTGTGGCTGCATTCATACAAATGGTGAAAATGTAGCATACCTCCCCTCAAAAGCCCGAAATTAAAGACATGCCCCCAGTTTAATGTGATCAATTACAGAAATAGGTTTCAGACACTTCATGGTTTAAAGTCTCACAAAAATAAAGCTTTCAAAGGATCCAGTTGTATATGATTTTTTTAAAAAATAAACATTCTTCTGCTTGGTAGCTGCACATTCTGTTGCAATTCTAGTAACTCGTTGAGCAGGTGTGGGATGCCCTAGGCTCATAGATGCTCATGAGCTGGTTCAACCAAGTAAGAAAAATCTCAGGTAAGGCCGGGCAGGGTGGCTCACACCTGTAATCCCCGCACTTTGGGAGGCCGAGGCGGGCGGATCATGAGGTCAGTAGATCGAGACTATCCTGGATAATACGGTGAAACCCCGTCTCTACTGAAAATACAAAAAATTAGCTGGGCATGATGGCAGGCGCCCATAGTCCCAGATACTCAGGAGGCTGAGGCAGGAGAATGTCATGAACCTGGGAGGCAGAGCTTGCAGTGAGTTGAGATCACGCCACTGCACTCCAGCCTGGGTGACAGTAAGACTCTGTCTCTTTAAGAAAAAAAAAAAAAAATCAGGTAAACAGTTTGATTAGCTAGTTCATGTTCCACGTTCATACTCACTGTAGAAACTGTTATGTGTGGTCACAGGCTTTCAACGACAAAAGAAGGACTCGAAGCTGTAAGGAAACATGATCCTGAGACCCTGTGCACCCGTGCAGCTGCCCACAGTGGCCACAGACAGGTGAGGCTGCGAGGCGGCCACGGAGCCCACGCCCTCCTGAGCCGTGTTCTTGAACATCCCGTCGCAAGTGTGACTGACGGGGCTTCTAGTAACATGGGGTGAAAAAGACAAAACAATTCCATACCAACCAGTTCAACCAAAATGTACAGGAGAGACTAAGCCAATTTAACAGAAGATAAACAAGCGGTATATTCAAGATAGTTTTAATATTAATTTTTTTGTGAATTAGAAATATCACTCTTAAATGATGAAAATTACTAGTGAAGTAACTATTTTCCCCAATTGCAGAATTACATTATTTATACATATAATACAGAGTTGATTGCATTGGAAAATAACAGTATTAAACATCGACATCTTCACACCGCACCTCAGAGGGCCGTGAGTCCTTTGTACCCATCTGCAAAGTAACTCCACCAGCATTCAACTATTTTTAAGTGCAAACAATTTTTTTAGATCTGTGATTGCAGCATCTGCCTTCCTGAATTACATTAAGTCAGAAAGTAACAATTTTCTGTATGAGTGCATTCAAGGTTGTCTTCTGACCACCTAAGGTATAGAAAAATCAGTGCAAAAACAGGAAAGCACTATTTATAACAGTTGAATTTCAGGGGATTTCTTGTCCAAGAAACATTCTATTTTACACTATGTATATATGTATATATTATATATGTGAGATTTTAATTACATTGAATTTTAGAGTAAAAAGTAAGAAAACTCTATTTCTTATTTTTTACTGCAGCCCCAAAAGACCGATTTAAAATGGAAACAATTTCTTTGGGTGAGCAGTGGGAGCACGATGCTGCAGAGTGAGCCGGTCGCTGTCCACACGGCCCTCGTCGACGTCCACGGCCTGAGGTCTGCCGGCTGGCACGGCTCAGGCGCAGCTGGGGCTCCTCCTCGTCACTCCCTCAAGTCCAAGTCCCGGGAGGCTGTGCGCGCAGCAGTGGGGTCGCTACACTACAGTTCCACCTGGAGAACTGGCCTGGCTTGGGGATGACAATGAGCCCTGCAAACAAAGCAGTCTACATTAATCCAGCAAAACACCGGACGGGCGACAGCCACCATGCTTGCCCTCTGCCAGCAGCTCCATGTGGTCAAAACTGGTGCTGTTGGTGTGGAAGCCAGTGTGGGAGCAAACCCTCCACTTCATCTATTTAATTCCTATCCATATCACTGCGTTCAATTCCTAGAGAATTGGAACCCTGCTGGGTGCAATATTGTGGTCTCAACACTGTCCAAGAGAAGGGCAGGCAGGGCTGGCCTTGCCCCTGGGGGAGACAGTGGTTTCTCGGCACCTGAGGACAGGTTCTTCGGAGTTTCACTGACCCAAAGGTACAGGTGCCTCGTGGGAGGTGTTCAGCGCCTTCAGCCAGGGTTGAGCCCAGGGCCCCACAGTTCTGGACCGCACACCCAGTCCCTTGGAGCCAGGGGTTGCCTTCAAGGATAGAGTTCAGGGACACCTTTGAAAGGGCATTCTCTGCTGGGGGGGGTTCTTGCTTTGTTGGGTGGTGCGACCATGGCACCCTCTGGCTGCAGCTGTCCACATGTGTAGGCCCCACAGGTAGAGACAGGAGGGCCCAGGCTGAGGTGGGGGGAGCCCCAGAACAAAGGAGTCTTGCCGTGAGGCTGCGGCTGGGTGTGGAGAACGGATGTGGGGGCCAATCCACCAGGGCCAGCTGGAAGAATGGGGGGGTGCTTCTGGCTCTTCAGGGCAACTCCTGCTGAGAGGCTCACTGGGGAGGGGGTATCTCACCCAGATTTAGCAAGACAGGCGTGAGCTTAGGTAAACCTAAGAGGGTTTAACTTCCCACACAACAAAGAGTACTTCCATTTCTTTGCATTTACTATTGGGCATCAGTTAAATTACATCAAGGCATGGCGTTCGTTTATGAAGAAGAACATTAAGATGGCGACAGTGCAGCCCCAAAGGTGCACATTTTCAGCTCTGGGAATGCAACTCAGCCTAAGCTGTCATGGAAGAAGGCTTCGGCTGATGAGTACTGTTTACAAATGACAAGCCTTTAACTCAAGCAAACATTGCTACCTTCTCACACATTGGACTTGTGTGGACACACGAGGGTGACAATCTGAAACTGCCCTTCAGCCTCGCCCACACGCTGCTGCAGGAAGCCGGGAAGCAGGCTGTCCCGCTGGTCATTTCATCCAGTTTCTTCCCTTCACCCGAAATCTGTTCACCTAGACAAGCTCAGGAGCAAACGGAACGTGGCAGCTGCCCTGCTCAGAGGCTACAGGAGCGCTTTTCCTCTGGGACCCCTGAAAAGGGACAGAACCCTGTTTGTACTTGTGGAGGACCCCGCAAATGCCCCATACTTCTGGCTCAAACCCATCAAGGCTGTGGAGGTCAGCTGGGCAGCGGGTGGCTGACCGCACTTCTGCCATGGACAGTCTGGAGGAAGGAAGCCTCTTAACACAGGACGCTCTGCCTTCATCACCGCGCGCACCCTAAGAAAGTGCTTTCCACAAGCTATGTGGTGTCCAGGAGGTGACAATCTCCTAAACCAAGAGGCACCTCCCTTCCCCCCAGCCACAGAAAAGTCATCTACTCCTGGCAAGGGAGAAAGTGGTGGTGATCCAGCCTGGGGACAGACGGAGAGGGGCCACCTCATCTGGCAGCCACAGAGTCTCCCTCCCCTTTCACAGAGCGCCAGGTGGAGGCAAGTGCTGCTCCAGGTATGAGGCAGCCCTACCCACAGGAAGGTGGTGTCCTGTGAACCAATCCTGTGTTAAGTTTAGCTTCCCAGGAGCACATTTCACGACTTAAAAACAAGTGACAGCCAGCCCTGTGGGAGGCTAAGGTGGGGGGTTCACTTAAGCCCAGGAATTTGAGACCAGCCTGGCTAACATGGTGTATTTTTTGTATTCTACTAAAATGGTGTAGTCTACTAACATGGTGTAATTTTTGTATTCTACTAAAAATACAAAAATTAGCCGGGTGTGGTGGTGCACGCCTATCATCCCAGCTACTCAGGAGGCTGAGGCAGGAGATGGCTTGAGCCCAGGAGATGCAGGTTGCAATGAGCTACGATCCACTGCACTCCAGCCTGGAGCACAGAGCAAGACTCGTCTCAAAAAATGAAAATAAAAACAAGTGACATTAATTTTAATATTTTCTCTTTTTTGGGGGAGTCTCGCTCTGTCGCCCAGGCTAGAGTGCAATGGCACGATCTTGGCTCGCTGCAAGCCCCACCTCCTGGGTTTACGCCATTCTCCTGCCTCAGCCTCCCAAGTAGCTGGGACTACAGGTGCCTGCCACCACGCCCGGCTAATTTTTTGTATTTTTAGTAGAGACGGGGTTTCACCGTGTTAGCCAGGATGGTCTCGATCTCCTGACCTCGTGATCCGCCTGCCTTGGCCTCCCAAAGTGCTGGGATTACAGGCGTGAGCCACCGCGCCCGGCCAATTTTAATATTTTCTTTAACTCAGGATGTTTCATAACATATTCAGCAATACAAAACTTATTAATGACTTTTTTGGTAAGAAGCCTAAGAGGTGTGCTGTGTGGTTGACACGTTACGGCACATTTCAGGTTGGACTGGCCCCGGTTTACATACTCAGTGGCTGCAGGTGGCTCGTGACGGCCATGAGGGACAGCACCCATCCTTAGACGTCCTCTCACTGAGCGGGAGGCCGCTTTCCATCACTCCCAAGGGCGGGCGGGTGCTGAGATGCAGAGGTGGTGCCGCCACCAGGCTGCCAGAGCCCCTAGAAAGCGACCCAACCTGAGGGTTGCAGGTAGCTTCCTATTCTCCCATTAGCACAAAACAAATGTACACTACACTCATTCTCCAGTTTCTGCTGGCTAACGCCTTGATGCCAGCTGTGGTGGCAGCTGGGAGCCAACTAGAACCACCCTCATGCCCTCCACTGTCCCAGTCTCCACTGGGCCCACCTTCCAGAGACATCTTGAATCAACCGCCCTCCGCTCGCCTTCTGTAGTCCATACTGGCATAACAGGGAACTGGGGGTTCCCATTAGCAGGCCTTAGCCCTTTTCATGTCAACCCTGGTTAACAATTGTTTTAGAATGGATCACCATGCGGAGAATGTGCCCTGGTTAACAATTGTTTTAGAATGGATCGCCATGCGGAGAATGTGCCCTGGTTAACAATTGTTTTAGAATGGATCACCATGCAGAGAATGTGCCCTGGTTAACAATTGTTTTAGAATGGATCACCATGCAGAGAATGTGCCCTGGTTAACAATTGTTTTAGAATGGATCACCATGCAGAGAATGTGCCCAGGATCAACACTCAGGGTCCCTACGCTGGAGCACTGGGGAAGCAGGTTGGCTACCGGTGAAAAACCCAAGAGGACCCCAGGGTGCTTGACCAGGGACTCCCTGGAGCCCGCCTGTCAGAGCAAAGGGGAGAACGGCGGTCTCTAAGAGGAGTTAACAGGAAGGCGAAGCAAAGACCCAGTGGGTCCGGCCTCCAGTTCTCCAGCAGTGAACCCAGCAAGCCCCAGGAGACGGGCCTGCAGGCACAAGCCCTGGAGTGCACTGGGCCTGCTGCGGCCCTGGGTTAGCATCAGTGCCAGGCATGCCCAGAAGCAGGGGGTGCGACACAGTGAGCCCTCCGGGTGGCAGAGAAGGGGCCTTGGCACCCTGCAGGCAGGTGAGGACTTGTGCGAGTCAATGAACCCGTCATCTTGCACCCATCACTTGCTGGAGATGGACTCGCTTTGCCGTGAACACTGGAGGCAGCAGAGGAAGAAATGCCATTCAGAAGAAATTAAATGGAAAAAAGCCACCTTGTTTCTGTCAGTCTGTGATTTAGTCTAAAGATTATCAGGTGGCAGAAGAGGAAGGCGAGCAGCAGACACTTAGGCCCCCGTGGGAGGATCCAGGCTGCAGCTTCCCTGGAGAGCACAGTGGGAGGCGTGTTAAGTGTGGGGGATCCACTGCCCAAATGTTTATCCATGTCAAACTCCCAGTGACAGGGACCCTGCTGCCCCAATCTGCCTGCTCCTCAGGGAGGGAGCGTGGTTTTACCCTGTCCTTCTCTGCTTCCTTTTCATGGGAGAAAAGGGGCAAGGCCCGGCCTGGCCAATGGAGAACCTGGCAAGGGGAGCCCACCCACACTTCACCTGTCCTCAGCAGCGTGCAGGAGCCGCTGGTCGGTCTGTGCACTGGAAGCAGGACAGCTGGCAGCTCCAGGCTTTACCAGTTGCCATCAGGCAAAGGAGTTCCCCAGGGAGAATCTGCACGGCGTCCCATCAGCCCCCACGCTGTGAGAGGAACGGGGCAAGCCTTGGCTCTAATACTTAGTCAGCTGCTCGGCTCTCCACAGAGTCACTGTTTCATTCCTGTAGAGATTTCAGTTCAAAATTAAGTGATAGAAAATACTCCAGCTCTTGGTTTGGGTTTGATTCTAATTTATAATACGAAGTTAAGAGAATTATGCCTTGTCGCACCAGAATATATAGGAAAAATATTTTGGTTCAAAACAATTTACAATAAAGCAGCAGGGCCACGTTCCTGCCCCTGCAGGTGCTGCTCAGACTGCAGATTCTGACAGCAAGACAGGACTGTGAGGGCCACAGGCCACATCAGAGAAAGGACATGTCCTGAAGCTCTGTCAGGCCCAGGACAGTCTCCTGGCTCTGGGCTCTGGGAGAGCTTCCCCTTCCAACGCCCACGACCCCAGGCCTGTGAATGTCAGAGAAGACAGAACCTCAAGGAGACAAATGTGGGATGTGGATGAGTGTGTGGGCTGGGCGTCAGCTCATCCCTCATCCACCCGGGACTGTTCAAAACCCTCTCTGGTCATTCAACTCCCAAGGTCACCCTTTCCAACCCAAACAAAAGTGACACGCAGACAGGCCCTGGGACCCGTTTTATTGCAGGCAGGCAGGCAGACTAGCACTTCTCTCCTGAGATTGTGGACAAAGTGCCACAAGACAGAATCTGCTTCTACACAGCCACAACATCTGGGAGCTTGGTGCCAGCTGGCCGGGGTGCTGTGGAGGTCACCTCCACTGGCGTCTCCCAGAGGGAGAAGGCCAGCCTTGGCCCTGCACGTAGCCCCTGAGGCTCCAATGCTGGCCTCTGTGGCAGGTGCTCCTGGGGAGAACATGAGTTAAATGTTATTTGCAAAGCAATACCTTTTTAGAGACGGTGCAGGAATGATGAGAACTAGGACCAGGCTAGCCTGCTCTCAGAACTAGGACTTCCAGCTCGGAACACACTCCTTAACTGCTCACCTGCAAGACTCCCACCATTCTCATTACACAGAGCACGACAGAAAGGAACCAAAGCAAACCTGGAGAAAGCAGCCATGGTTTATTCAGGGCGTGCGAAGCCAGTCTTTAGATCACACAAGTGGCACATGAGCCACAGAGCCGGGGACCCTTGGCACAGCCCAGGGATGCCGGGACCCATCTCTGCCCCAGACTTGCCGCGCAGTCTGGCCTGGGACCTCAGTTGTAGCTGGGCAGTGGACCATGTACCTCTGCCAGCTTTAACCTGTCCACTGACAGGTCACAGTAAGGGGCCACACTTCCCCCAGATGCCACTCAACCTGGCCTCTAATGAGAAAAGCCGCCCAGAGAAAAGGATTGTGCTCTTCAGACATCTGGGGAAAGACCACGCAAATGAAGGGCACAACCATTTAAGGGCTCCGCTGTGATCTGAAGGTGGAAGAAAAGCATCAGAGAGAATGTGTGCAAGTCAGGAGGACTTCATCGTGATCCCGTTCACTGATGGAGACCAGCACAGGCCCGGGCTGTCACTGGAGGCCCTCCTGCTCCTGGGACCCACTTGGCCCTGCAATCCTCTCTGCTGTGCGGGGCAGGAAAAAGGGACCCCACTTAGTCTCCCTAAAGCCTTTCTAGCTTGAGTAACTTCAAGGAGGATTTTGCTCATGCTGCCCCCCACCTAAAAGGGGAGGCTGGTTTTGGAGGCCACTGACCCTGGAAGGGGGTGGTGGGGAGCTGAGAGCCTCATAGGTGGTCTGTTCATCTCCAGAGACCCCTGAGCTCAGAATCCATTAATTCTGACAAGCAGCCACACATGGAGAAATGGCTATTTTTTCTTTAAGACAGAGTCTTGCTCTGCTGCCCAGGCTGGAGTGCAGTGGCGCCATCTCAACTCACTGCAAGCTCTACCTCCTGGGTTCAAGTGATTCTCATGGTGCCTCAGCCTCCCAAGTAGCTGGGACTACAGGCGCACGCCACCAGGCCCCGCTAATTTTTGTATTTTTAGTACAGACGGGGTTTTGCCATGATGGCTGGGCTGGTCTCAAACTCCTGGGCTCAGGTGATCCACCCGCCTCGGCCTCCCAAAGTGCTGGGATTACAGGTGTGAGCCATCCCACCCAGTTGAGAACTGGCTATTTTTATTTTTTTGAAGGTACAAACTAGTTATTTTTAAAAGACCAAAATGTCATGGTTTTCTTAAAAAAAAAAAAAACTTGCTGTCAACTTAATAGTCTTTAGGGTTTAAAATCTACTCGGTGCTAGCCGGGGCAACATGGCAAGACCCTACATCTACGGAAATAAAAATACAAAAATTAGCTGCGTTTAGTGGTGTGTGCTTATGGTCCCAGTTACTCAAGAGGCTGAGATGGGAGGATCACTGAGCCCAGGAGGTCAAGGCTTCAGTGAGCCATGTTCATGCTACCGCACTCCAGCCTCGGCAACAGAGTGAGACCCTGTCTCAAAAAACACCAACGAAAACACCCTGTTCAGTGCTGAGAACAGGGCCCTGGAGCCCTCTTGCGGCGGGCGGCGGGCGGCGGGCGGCAGGCAGCAGGCCCCAGGAGGCCGCTTTTCAGAGCTGTAGGTCTGAATGTTGCCTCTGCTTTGGCAGCCCAGACTCAAGACAAAAAGTGCAGACAGTTCAGCACTGGAGGCTCTGCCGAGCCAGCACTCCAGAGACAGCACCATAGGAAGCTTCTGGGAGTTCCCGCCCGATGAACGTGCTAGAGGCAGAGCACAGGACTCAGCCGGCTGCCAACATGGAGAGGCAGCTGAGCGGGACCTGGATGTCTCATGACACAGCAGGGAAGTGACAATTAAATGGGAGCATAAGGGCCTAGTGAAGGGTTGTGTCTCAGGCCAGCTCGCCCTCACTTGTCACAGCTCAGGCAGGGGGGCTAGGCCTGCGGGTGCCAGGGCGCAGCTCAGATCAGCCACATCGTCTGTCAAGAGTGAAGGACAGTATTTCATAGTAAGACAATGTAAATCATGAGTTCTTCTCATCCCAAATGGAACGTCCCCCACTGCCCTGTGTAGGAAGCTAACTGCACCGACCATGGGCCTGGTGTCCACAGCAGGCCAACCTCACGCCAGCACAAAGCCCTAAGCAAACACTATTCAAGGTGAGGAGGAGGAAAACACTGACCTTCTAGCCAGGTAAAGAGCTCCTACAGAAAGCAGCCTACCTGGGGCGAGGGGAGGGAGAGCATTAGGACAAATACCCCATGCACGCGGGCCTTAAAACCTAGATGACAGGTTGATGGGTGCAGCAAACCACCATGGCACATGTATACCTATGTAGCAAACCTGCACGGTCAGCACATGTACCCCAGAACTTACAGCAAAATTTTAAAAAAGCAGCTTACCAGCCACTACCTTCTCCACTCTCCCAGCTGCCGGCCGGGTGGCTGGACAGAAGGTCGGATGTCCAGCATCCGGGATAGTGAGTCCATGTAACCAAAGCCAGCTCGTGGCCCAGGAAGACTTGAGAATGTCAGCATTCTCACTAAACAGAAGCCTCTACACAGCTCAGCCGAAACGCCAATCGACAGTCCTTCTCCCAGACTGGAGTTGGCATAGAGGAGGACCACATAAAACGGGATCTGGGACGCAGAACATTTCATCAAGTATGCTGCCAACTATGAGAAACACAGTCAGCTTAAGTCAGAGGGAGCAATTCCGGTGGCTGGCTGTTCTTTTTTTTTTTTTTTTGAGACAGAGTCTCGCTTAGTCGCCCAGGCTGGAGTGCAGTGGCACGATCTCCGCTCACTGCAAGCTCCGCCTCCCGGGTTCACGCCATTCTCCTGCCTCAGCCTCCCGAGTAGCTGGGACTACAGGCGCCCGCCGCCTCGCCCGGCTAATTTTTTGCATTTTTAGTAGAGACGGGGTTTCACCGTGTTAGCCAGGATGGTCTCGATCTCCTGACCTCGTGATCCGCCCGCCTCGGCCTCCCAAAGTGCTGGGATTACAGGCGTGAGCCACCGCGCCCGGCCTGGCTGTTCTATAAACATTAACAAGGCCCTTAATTTTACAACATTTAAAAACTTTTCTTGTTTTGGTTCACTGGGATTTTTAAAGCTTAGATGTGAAAATGACTACTGAAAATTATCTACATTTACAGTTCACTCACACACGTTTATTTAATGTCAGTATACAGAGGACAGTCCCACAGTACTTCAGAATATCAAGTATGTAGGAAATGTAGTTACGTCTCATTAGCTGTGACAGTGACAAGGGAACAGCTAAAAAACAAAGCCGTGAAACAGAAACATGATTTCCTTAAAATTATAAAATAACAATACTGATATTAAAGCTTCATTAATTATTGCAACAGTTAAGAATTTAATTTACCAATACTTCATGTTAGGAAGGCTCTTTATGAAATTTATTCAAGTTGTCAAGAAATTAGATGAAAATATAAAAAAGGAAATACATGTGAATTTAACTTTTGATTTTCACTCAAAATACCCATACAATTTTATACAGTGTCGCCTAACATAACAATCTTTAATAAACTCAAGTATACAGAAATGATAAAAATGCAGGAAATTCTTCTTTTACACTTTCAAATGAAGGGATAGTAATTTATGACACAAAGTTCGGGTAACAGATGCAGAAATTAATTAAAAAAATCAACATCAGAGAGACAGTTTCCCCCTTCTGGAGGGCACGTTCTTACAGTTTGTAACTAGGCTCTGAGTTTCAAAGGTAACAGCTGAATAGAGTGCTTTTCAATATAAAGCCGCAGACTTCACTTCTACCAGACTCATGTCTCCTCCCTCTGGGACATCACTTGGGGTCACTGTGGTGTGCACCTTGTTAACTTAAAGCAACACATGACAGTCCCAATCGGCCCGTGGCGAAGGGCGTGCTCCAGACAAGGGGGCCCTGCAGGTTGCCACCAGGGCGGCAGACTATCAACCTTCACCTTTGTCACCCAGACCAGACCGGAGGCGGCGTCTCCAGGTCACCCGACCCCTACCCACGCACGTGGACATTCTTCACTGCTAGGGAGCGAACCCTCAGCAGAGGGCACACCGACCCTCATGGTGCAACCCCACAGTCAGAGGCTAATCCCTCCCCCATCCACCGGCGCCGGAGGCAGGGCAGGGCCGCTGGATCCCCCGCCATGCCCTCACCCACAGAGCTGGACGCCAGACGCTGTGTTCCATGAATCCTTCCCCAGAAAATCCACAGGTGAACTGCTTCTAGTTCTTCCTTGGGCAGTCACACATGCATGAGGTGGCGCTTGGGTTTCCGTGGATCCCTTCTCCAGCCGCCCGCACCCCCTAGGCTTTCTCCTCCTCACACTTTGAGCTCGCTCAACAAAGAAAGGAAATGTCTCCCTCCCCGGCCAGAGCTGATGAGGACCTTGTACTCAGGCAACTTCAGCACTCACTTCATACTTCACAATTTCTTTAATATTGACAATGAACCCCAGGACGTGCAGGAAATGGGGGAAACGGCTGCCTGGCCACGTGCCAGCTGGGCCCTGGGGGTGAAGTCAGCCAGTGGAGAGCCAAAACTCCCGTCCTGTCACTGCAGTTCTTCCTCAGAATTCCTGAATGCCTGTGAGACAAGAATCATTGTGATAGCTCCTTTCTGATTCTCCACGCCTCCATTTCTAAGGCATTTGCCCTCAGTCCCCAGTTAAGGGTTCACAGAAGAACACTTCCAAATTGCTAGAAGGTTCAATCAGCACAAAAGAGAAATGAGATCCTTTACCATGATTTAAGCAAATTTCAACCCCAAGGTTATTGGTTGTCAAGTGTCTACTCCCGCGCGTGAATTTGCTTTTAGAAGAAGGCAAGCTTTTCCAAAGGCTCCCTTCTCCAGGCCTCTGCGGGAATTTTATTCCCCTTCTGAAGAAGAAAAACGCCTCAGAGAAAGGCTCCAGGGCTGCCGGTGGTGTCTGGAAGCCTGCCCCATCACAGTCACGGCACAAACCTGGCTTCTTGAATTCCGGTGAAAAAGGCCAACCCAAGTAGGGTAAGTAGAGGCTCCCCTGGCCCTGGCCTGACACCTTCAGAAGGCGTCTGACACCGCCCAGGGCCCAGCTCACCCCCGTGCCGGGTGGGAGCGGGATTCTCCGGCCACGCAGCATGCACCTGACTTTCATCTGAGCTTTTCATCTCTGTGGCTTGGTACACGCTGGAACAGTGATGCCGACTGAGTAGTTAACAGCCTCTTCTTGCCAAATGCTGTGTTTTATTCCAGAGATTAGGTTAGAAAAGATATTCTTGCTCATAATAATGTTTAGGCTGAAAAACTGAAAATTTTCAATGAGGAAGCTCAAAGTTTGGTGAGAAAAATACAAATATTTTCCCCAAATTTCTCTTAGGGTTAGCAGCACGCGTTGTACCTTCCACACCTGGTATCAGGAACCACCGCTGCCCACCCCTCCCCGGCCCTCCCCAGGTCTGCGGGAGCCATTACTCAGCAGCACAGCCGAGGGGGAGGGCGCCTCCCCGCCCTCTCTCCAGGGCCCTCTTCTCAAGCTGTCGGGCACCTTTAGTTCTGGTCTTGGAGAACACCTTGCATCCTGTCCTCCTGCCTGCAGAAGTGCTCTGCCGGCTGTCAAAGAAAGGGGCAGCAGTCAGAGGGGCAGAGTGGACGCAGAGTGGTGTCACCCTGCAGGGCCTGGGCCAGCCTGGGCTGAGCCAGGGTCGGGCCATGCAGTCAAAGGCAGCCCCTCCCTAAGCTGGCACAGTGCTCTCCACTGGGCTCTGAACCCAGCAAGAGGGGCCTTGGGGAGGGCACGGAGACACAATAAAGGGGCCCCAGACAAGGTACCAGACAGACATTAAGGACAGTACACTCCTTGGCAAAAACTGGAAGAAAAAGATTGTGATCAAGCCCCCAATCCCAAACTGACAATATCACAGTGTTTAAACCCGGAGGTGGGAGGGGAAGACACACACAGGCCTCCATACTACATAGCACCCTTCAGAGCTGTTCTCAAAGGAAACACAACCTCGTCCTCTTGCCTCTCCCACCCCTGGTTCCTATCAGCAAATGACTCCTAAGTCACCTGTCAGTCAGTGTACCCCTGTAATCCCTCTTTCATCCCAGCCACTGCGACTGAGAATGACAGAGAGCGGGGAGAAATCAGAGAGTACCCAGTCGGTCACGCTGGTTACTCGGGCCACACCCCCACGGCTTCCCTGTCCGTGGGACACACCTTCAGAACCGCAAGGTCGCCATAATGTCACCACAAATGCTACTTACCTGGGATCAGCCCCTCTCTATTTAGGCCAAATACTACGTCCTGAATTTTGAAACTGCATACTCAATGCCTCAGAAGCATTTGAAACTGAATGTTTACAACTATGTAGGTGCATAAAATTGCACATGGAGGGTTCATTACTAATCTCTCCACATGACCCAATTTGGCCTCCAAAGCGGAAGCTGTCCACAAGGATGGCTGTCATGGCTACCTTAGATCAGTTCACCTTTAGGAACAAAGGCCTGTATTCCACAGGTAAAGAGGATGCGAACGTTCCTAGAAGTAGTGCTCAGGGATGTGAAAGGCACAGACAGGCAAGATGCACCTGAAGGCTGCTGTGGTTCCCAGGTGGCAGCATGCTGCCGTGCCATCACACTGAAGAGAAACCACTGCGTTAAGGCCCACGATGGGCACAGGGTGGGTGGCTCCACCGTGACATGTTTGCTGATGGGAAGCAGGCCTGGGGACCTGGGCCGGCTTTCCTGGGAGGGCTGCGTTAAGAGCACAGGGAGCGGCTGCTGCAGCTACCAGGGTCTTTACACTGCAGAGAAAGAAAAGCCACCAGGTCTTCGCTTTGCGGAGCCACATTCACCAGGCAAACCGGTGTAAGTGATCGTTCTCTCTAGATTTCATTACAAAGGTGTGCACACCGGAAAAACCTCAGTGTACAAAATGAGTTAACAAGGAAGATAACCACCATCTTGACATGGAACCTAGAGTTCAAGGGGCCATCTCACCCACTGTGAAAACTGGAATTGGAAAAGCAGCTCCCTGTGCAGCAGCAGGGAGTGAGGGTGAGACTGCGGCCTCCAGGGGAGCAGCAGAGCCTCCCACTGCCGAGGAAGCCACAGGCCACCAGGCCTTGGGCTGCGGCGCCGGGGTGGGAGCCACTGAGGACGAAGCCTAAGCACATGGCCAGCGTCGGCACCCAAGAGTCATCCCGGAGCCACAGCTGCCGTCCAAGAACAAGGAAAGGGGAAAGCTGCACTTGTGCTTCCTCTGGGGGGTGCTAAGTCCAAACAAGGCCCACGTAAGGGAGAAGTCGGAAGCCCTGGGGGGTCTCACAGAGCGGAGGAGTCACGTGCCTTTCTGACCCAATCCCCCTCCCCCACCGCACCTCCCCCCAGCAAAAAACCAAAAAACTCCTTTTCCCTTGTTGGGAAAACACACAAGCAAAGTGCGTCTGACATAAAAGGTCTTCGCTTATGCGGCAAGAGGCACTTCTGCAATGCTGTTGGCGTCCTCGGCCCGCAGCTCCTACGAACTGTCCGGGCTCTGAGTGAGGTGGGTATTTTATGCACAGAATCTCAATCAAAGTGCTACAAACTGCTTCTTTGAAAAAAGATGTTTATTAAACAACTTTAATTGTCATAAAATGACTAAAATGGGTTTTAAAAATTAAGGCTCTTCTCTTTCTGTGGATTGCCAGAACAATGTAAAAATAATATCAATCAACCCTGCGAAACTTTTTGTTCCTAAAGTTAAATTTCATAGATTCCTAAACATTTTATGATTAAGATAAAAAATTGGACTATAAATGACAATTCATGGCCATCTGTGCTGAACACACACTGATCAGGTGTACAATATTCTAATTGAGTAGTTAAGCAAAAATATTCCAGTTAAAGCATAAATTTTAATTTCAGCATTTTAAAGTCATTGTTTCCCCACACGGTCATGATTTTCCTAAAATTGAAATAGTCTAATACAGGAGCGCTAACCTTGGGACTCTATATACTCCCAGGAGGATGACTGACTTGGCTGGCAATTAGTTTGATTATATTTTTTTAAATGCTCTAAGGTAAATTATCAAATGATTCAGAATTACATGGCATGCAGTATCCAAAATTATGGCTCTGATGCATTTAGATTTACATTAAGAATAAGAAGTGTCATTCACATTCATTGTACACCCCACCCCTCCCACGGGAAAAAAAAAAAGTCACTACCTATTCAAGTTCTAGATCTGGTGCAGCATTAAGGATTAAAACTTACCACTTTACCAGGCCTTCCCCATGTGCAAATAAATCCCTCCTGACAAGCAGTGACTATACAGTCTTCAAGAAATATTAGTACAGTCAGTCTTTCATGTGCTATCTTTTTACATATCAGCGGCTCTAACAAGGGAACGTCTTCCATTCGAGGACACAGGGGCGTTCCCAAAGTTTTAGCAGGGTCCGTTTTGGTTTTGGTAACTAGATTCAGTTTGTCACTGCTCTTGCTAGAAATGTGTCCCATGCTATGATTTCGCTTGTGATCTTTCTCGTGGTGCCTCTCCTTCCGGTCATGTAGTGAAAGTGTTGCAAATTTGCTGACCCCAGAAGCAATGGCCCCGTCCATGACACTGCTTTTGCTGCCAGCATTTGAGACTGCTGAATGTGGAAGGCTGTTGGACCGTGGCAGAGGGGGTGGCACAGAGTTCCCGGGCGTTGTAACACTGTTCCCATTGCTTCCAGCAGGAGGACTCGTGGCATTCATGACATTTGTGTGTGTCCTTGCTCTTGAGAGGGGTTGGTGAGGGAAAAGGATATCTTCTGTAAGGTCCCATAAACAGAGCTGTGTGTCCTGGCCCACGGAACCAAACCGATACGTGACACTTACGGGGCGGCTGTCTGTAGAGTTCCGTTTGGAGAGCCGGGACTGTGTACTATTTGCTCGATCTCTGCCAAAATGAAGAAGGTCTTGGAAGTCCTCGTCACTGCCACTAAACTCCATAGGGTCACCTTCTTCTACACTAGTGGTATAAGGGTCAAATGCTACGACACTGACCCAGGACTTGTGCCCGTGGCCTCTGGCTATTACTCGGCAGTCTACAAAGGACCAGACTGTCACCAAGTCGTCCTCGCCACCTGTCACGATGTACTTGCCATCCGGGCTCCAGCACACACACAGCAAGCCCCCAAAGTAGCTTTTCATCGTACCGTGCAGCTCCACTGAGTCAAAGTTGAACACCCGCAGAAACCCATCCTGGCTCACGCACGCTAAGAACTTGCCATCTGGGGAGAAAGCAAACTCGTTGAGGGCCCCCTCGCCCACCGTCCACTTAAGGAGAGGGTTCCTCGTGGATTTGCTCTTGCAAGTGTGCACGGCAAAGCTCTCTCCCTGCTTCAGAAGCTGGTAGTGGGGGGCTGTGGTGCCACAAGTGTGCTCCACATTATATAAGTACATGTTCCCACTCGAGTGGGCTACTAGGAAAAGGCTTTCCGAACCAGGAACCCATTTGACACAGGTAACTCGTGACTTGTCTATTAGTCTCTGTGAAGACAAAGGAGAATAAGTTAGCACAACGGAGAAGTCTCAAAGGTCTACTTTTCCAGCAAGAAAACTTGTGTGCTTCCCGGTAGGAAGGGGCAAGTCCATCCAGGCCCTCCACATTTTATCCTGCGGTCAGCCAAGCCAGCAAGGAGCATTCTGGCCTTTTTGGAGTAATTTAGAATTACTTTCTAAAACCGGCGTGAGGCTGAGGGAGTCAGGCAGCCAACAAATATTTGCAGAGGGGCCACAAAGTGCCAGACGCTATGCCAGGCCCAGGATTCACTGCGGAGGGAACAGCCCTGCTGGGATCTTTCTTCCTTAACAGTAGGTGTGTCTGAATCTGGGGGTCACTGCATCTACCTGTGGCATCCCCTCTATGATGACCCGCAGGTAAAGTCTCTGAGTCCTCACAGCCAGGAGAGCTCTGTGTCACCCTAATGGGTTTCTCTGCATTTACTGTCACTGTAAGTCATGGGCTGGCTCCATCTGCCCCTCTGCTCTGGCGGCTCGAAGGTGGGGAGTGAAATCCGCAGCCCACGGCTGGCAGCACACACAACTCCAAAACAGAGCCTGGGCCCACCGAGGCCGCCTCACTCCCACGCACCGCCCCATGTGCATCTCCATAAGCACCTCCTCGAAACCCTCTCTGCTGGCATTGAGAGAGACACACTGATGATTCATTCGGGAGTGTGTGTCTCATCACCATCACTCTGCTCCATGCTAACTTTGGACCCCTGACCGACGTGTTTCTTTAACAGGCACATGTCAGTAGTCTTGCCTTTAAAACCCAAATAACAAAGGGCAAAAATACCCAACCCACCCCACCAAAGGCACAAGTCTCTTTCCCTGCTTGCCAATCAATCCTGCAATGGGGATTGCCAGTGCAACGGCTTCCACAGGGGCGGCCCCTTTCTAGACCATCTGAGTGCAAAATCACATCACCAGAACGCGTCCGGAAGGTCCAAGACTCCCAAGTTCTACCTAGAAACTCCTACTGCCAAACGCTCTCTACTGCGCCATCTCCCCAGTCACAGTGTCCCTTTAGAAGCCCAGCAGCCCCAGGTAAGTCGAACACCACCACTTCACCCAACAGGTGGGGAGCTCCTGGCTCAAGCCCCAGAGGGGTACTGGGCACACGGGGGCAGAATCTGCCAAGAAGCATGCCAACTTCTGCCTGGGTGGCTTTGAGGCCATGTGCCCACCATGTGTGCTACATCTTTACAGAGAATTACAGAAATAAGACGACCTGATTTTTAAAAGAACGACTGGAAAAGAAATTAATGAGCCATGCAAGCTCACTGCATGAACATTAGACCCTAGAAGGCAGGTTGCTAACAAATGACCCCAGGCAGGAAGAATGGAGGCTTGAACGCCACACAGCATATGGCCCCAGGGCTGGGGACCATGTGTTGGGCAAAGGTTACTCAGCAGCAGGTGTCCCTGCTTACTGCTGTAAAATGGCATGGCAGGCCCTCTTAAATTAACAGGCACGTTGCAAGCCAGCCTTGGGGACACAGCCGATATTTTCATCCCCCGCCTCTACCCTCCTCTCTGGTGACCTACCTATAAACAGCACCTGACCTGCACTAATGCCAACAACCTAAAAACCTAGCGCTGCTCTGGCAGGGTTTCCATTAGACCTTTGTGCAACTTTTTCAGCAAGGGGTTAGAGAGATAATTTACATGGCCAGAGCAGGGCTTTTTTTTGGTGGTAGAGGGAGGTGCAAGGATGATGGTGATGGTGAACGGTGGGTTAAGAGGCCTCCACTCCCCCATCACAGCTCTGCCAGACCTTGCTGTGCCCACCGGGCCCAGGCTACCCCAGCACTCTTGATTCCCCAAACACTACTGTACCTGATCACCCAGGGCCTAAGGGTGTCCAGAGCTCACTCCATCGCTGGCCTTGTCAGGTATGCCTACACCAGCTAACTCAGGCCTGGGGAGCCAGACTGCTGTCCTGATTGTGGTACAGTGGCTCCCAATTCCTGCACCTTACATTTCACCAGAACCAAATCAAATCCCAGTTTTTCTAGGATCACTTCATTGTTACTCTATTCAACATGCATGGAGAAATTTAAGGACATAAAAACTTCTAGCAGCATGGTTAGGAGTAAATTTTATTTTGGGCCTTAAAAAACCGCAACAAAAAACTGCATGAGAACTCAAAAATGAATATCATCAAGTAAAAACAGTATTGCTTTGCAATGGTGAGGTATGAACAGTTTTAGCACCATTAAAAATAAACGTTACTGCAATGACAAAACACATTAAAAACCTTCACTCCTGTATTAAAAAGTTGCACTGTGGCCGGGCATGGTGGCTCACGCCTGTAATGCCAGCACTTTGGGAGGCCGAGGAGGGTGGATCACTTTAGGTCTGGAGTTCGAGACCAGCCTGGCCAACATGGTGAAACCCTGTCTCTACTAAAAATACAAAAATTAGCCGGGCGTGGTAGCGCACAACTGTAATCTCAGTTGCTCTGGAGGCTGAGGCAGGAGAATCACTTGAACCCGGGAGGCAGTGGTTGCATGCAGTGAGCCAAGATCGTGTTATTGCATTCCAGCCTGGGCAACAAAGTCAGACTCCGTCTCCAAAAAAAAAAAAAAAAAAAAAAGGTGCACTGAGACTACCCTAAGTAGACACGTGGATGTAACTTACAGATAATATGCTGTGCCAATTTACTTCAGTCCTCCTCTGGGAGCCTAATTAAACATTACTGTTACACACTGGCAATGGTGGACTGAGCACACCAGTTTAAGCAACCGCAGACCAAAAAAAGGACCTTGGATCCACCTACTTTGTGGTAAGGGTTTCTCACTTGCCTTACCCACTGGTTTTCTCTGTCAATCATGTACTTGACACCAGGGAAAATGTGTGCTTCTCTGGGGGCGCCGTGTCTCAGCAATATCAGGGGGAGTGGCAGGCAGACATCAATGTCTGTGGGCAGCAACAGCAGCGGTGCTGGCCTTCACTTCCCATCGGTGTCTACTGTGGGTGCCAGCCACTGGCAGAGGCTTACACCCATGCTCTCTAAGCCTCAACATGACTTTGCAAGATACGTTTTTTGTGTGAATAGGTAATACATTAATAATTCACATGAAAGTATACAGTAGAAAGCCTCACTCACATTCTTCTCCTCCATTCCAGCCCCTCTGTCCTGAGTCACTGTACTAGCTTCTCATCTCTCTCTCCAGAGTGTCTTTGTGTGTGTACAAGGCAACTATGAATACGCATTTATCCACTCTTTTTCACACCAAAGGAAGCATACTATGCACTGTCTCACCTCTGCTTTCTCATTCTCATTCCATTTTTTTTTTTTTTGAGACAGGGTCTCGCTCTGTCACCGAGGCTGGAGTGCAGGGGTGCAATCACAGCTCACTGCAGCCTTGACCACCCAGGCTGAAGCAATCCTCCCACCTTGGCCTCCTGAGTAGCTGGTGCTACAAGTGAGTGTCACCACACCCGGCTGATTAAAAATATTTCTTTTTTTTGTAAATACAGGGTGTTGCTATGTTGTCCAGGCTGGTCGCAAACTCCGGGCTTCGGGAGCAAAGCAATCCTCCTGCCTTGGCTTCTCAAAGTGCTGGGATTAAGGGCATGAGCCACCATGCCCAGCCTCCTAGTGTATTTGTACATCAGTCTGTATGCGCACAAAGACAGCACACTCACTCTTCTCCAAGGCTGCAGAGTATTCCACTGTTTGATAAACTGTGGTTCACTGTGGAAGTGCCCCCTGATGGACATCTATGTAGCAATGAATGCCCTTGCACACACGCACTTCTCACATGTGTGAGTAATGCACCTACAGGATAAACTCCCAGTGGAGTAACTGAGCCAAAAGATCCATACATTTATGATTTTTACAGATGTTAGCAAATTGCCTCACATGGAAAATGGAAAATGCCATCGTGCCTATCTCCCTACAGGAAGGTAGGGATTGTTGCCATGTTATCCATGAGAAAATAGAAACTTACACAGGTCAAGAAACTTGGCCGAAGTCCCATCCACCCACCCATCCACCAACCATCCATCCATCCATCCAGTATTGAGTGCATACCATATGCCAGGCACTGATACAACATAAATTAAAACAGGCATCTTTCCCTCATGAAATTGAGGCTCAAGTGGGAAGAGAAGACAAGTGGAATGTATGTGATCTGATGATGATAAGTGCTGTGGAGAAAAACCAACCAGGGAGAGAAGAGAAAGTGCTGGGGAGGAGGGGACTTTAGTGATTTCAATGTTGAATAGGACGGCCAAGAAAGGCCTCTTCCTCTGCTGGTGGTGGACAACTGAGCAAGACAGAAGGACAGAAAGCAAATATCAGGCTGACAAGATGTTTGGGGAGGTGTACCCCCACAGAGAACAACTTCAAGGGCTCCGAGGTGGAGAGACACAGCAGAAGCAGTGCCAAGGGAACAGATGGGCCCATCAGACCCCAGCGCGAGCATGCTGTCTCCCGCTCCACAGACACACATCACCTGGCTCCGAAGACCAGCCGGCAGGGCCACTCGCAAGCGTTCTCACGAACAGGGCACCAGCCTGTCTCAGACCCCAGGCCAGCGTGGGAAGCACAGTCATTGAACTTACATGACTCTGGCTTATTTGGATTGGGTTTAACAAAAGAGGAAGAGAACAGAATGCATTTTTCTCCTGTTTTTCAAATTAAGAAAAAGAAATACCTAGAACATTTAATTAATATGAGAATAAAAATTATGCAGTCCAGTTTCTGCACTATAAGGTATATTTTTCAGAAAAAAGTCTAGTTAAAAAAAAAAATCTTAGTCAGTGCTCAATGTTAAGTAATGGAATTCCCCGTTGAGCTTGAATTCTCCAATGTCAATGGGGCCTTGATCTGGATGAGGATGTTGAAAAATACCCGAGGCAGAACTCTCGTCCCTCTGGAGGGATGGGGTTTCGGGAGTGGGCAGGGAGGTAGGAGTGGCAGGAGCACCAGGGGCCATGCTCCAAGGAAAAGCCCAGCCAATGCAGCAGGCCAAGGGGGTGGGGTCCCAGGCCACGTGTGGCATCTGTCCCGGCTGCAGCACATGAGCAGGGAGGGGGATTTGGTCTGGAGTTGTGAGCTGGGACTCAGGCTGTGGCTGTGAAGTCTGAAGCTAAAGGGCTTTGGCTGGGACCCTGACGCTTGCACTGCCCAGTCCTGCAGCACTGGTCTCAAGTGGAATGTGCTGTCAGTGTAAACATACACAGGGTTCTAAAAATGTGGTATGAAAAAAAGAATGTCAATGATCTCATTTATAGTTTTTTTACTGGTCATACGCTGAAATAATATTTTGGATATATAGATATAATAAAATATTTTCTTAAAATTATTTCACCTCATTTTACTTTTTTAATGTGATAATTAGAAAATTTAAACTTGCACACGTGGCTGGCACTGTATTTCTACTGGAGATGCTGCTGCAGACAGTGGAGGCACAGACAGTTTCTAGAAAGGGAAGTGGCAGAATAACATGAAATCCCCCAGCAGTAGGTGCAGAATGCAAGGTGGGCTGGGGGTGATGAGGAGGCTATGACAGTTAGGAGGCTATGACAACTGCGCATGCCATGGGCAAAGAGGTCTTAAACTTGACCAGGGGCAGTGTGGCAGAATGTGGCTGGGGGGAGGGCAAGATGGAAAGCGGGGGTGTGTAAAGACCTCTGGGTTTTGCCCAGTGTGCAGCTAGAAAGGTCTGCAGCTAATAAATATGACCACAAATGTCACAGAAATTGGCTGCGAAGAGTAACATCCTCAGATCTCCAAGGAGGATAACTTTAGCCCAGGTCAAGGCTGCAGTGAGTTATGATCACACCACTGTACTCCAGCCTGGGTGACAGAACGAGACCCTGTCTCTGAAATAAATAAATAAATAAATATAAATATATATAAATATATATATATATCTCTATCTCTCTCTCTCTCTCTCTCTCCAAGGAAGCAGGTGCAGCGGAGGAAGAGCATGTGAAACTCTGGGAAAAACCTCCATACAGGCCAGGCGCGGTGGCTCACACCTGTAATCCCAGTACTTTGGGAGGCCAGGGCGGGGGCGGATCACGAGGTCAGGAGATCGAGACCATCCTGGCTAACACGGTAAAACCCCGTCTCTACTAAAAACACAAAAAATCAGCTGGGCGTGGTGGCGGGCACCTGTAGTCCCACCTACTTGGGAGATTGAGGCAGGAGAATGGCAGGAACCCGGGAGGCGGAGGTTTGCAGTGAGCCGAGATAGCGCCACTGCACTCCAGCCTGGGTGACAGAGTGAGACTCCATCTCAAAAACAGACAGACAGACAGACAGACAGACAAACAAACAAAAACACACCTCTGTGCAGGGCACAGGACAAAAACTAGGAAAGCAGAAGGAAAATCCAAGCAAACAACCCACAAGTGCCACGAGGAGAGCAGGCAGAAGAGGAAGGAGCTGCCATAGGGGCCAGAGCCTCAAAGGACAGGCCTCTGAGACTGGAGGAAGCTGAGCCCAAAGGGATGGAGTGTGCAGGGGGGGCGGTGGTCCTTAGGAGAGAGCACAGGGAAGCAGGGTTGGGCAGAGAAGGTGCTGAGAGCAAAGGGACACCGTAGGGGAGGAGGGTGCAGGGCAGGTGCCTGGTGGAGGAAGGTGAGATCCAGGAGAGGGGGACGGGGAGGGACCTGCTCCCTAGGCCGGAAAGGAGGAGCTGGGGAACAGAGACAGGCAGAGGCAGGAAGGCTCTGGTGGGAAGCAGTGGAGAGCAGCAGTCCCAGTCGCAGCCCCTCCAGGGCAGGGGTACGCTGAGTGATGGGCAGGGCAGGTGCTCAGCAAGGAGAGGGAGGGAAGGCAGGGGAAGTAACAGAGGTGCTGGCAAAGCAGCTGGCCTGGCCACAGGGCTCTCCAATAGTGTCCAACTCCAAAACGCTCCAAGGCCCATTCTTAATAACCACTTTCATAAAAACAAAAAACCCAAAATGCAAATAAACCTTAAAAGCAAAACAAAATATGGACACATTTCTGTGTACATCAAGACACCTGCTCTGGGCCAGTGCTCTGTGGAGATACAGGCTCCATGTCTCCACCAAACGCTCAGCGTGGCCCTCCCCATACTTCCAGCTCTGCAAGGCAAACAGACCGCGCCACTTCAGAAATGAATACAAAGAAAAATCACACGAACAACGAAAACACTACCATCCCAAATGCCATCAACAGACAAGATTTTCTAAACACACTAGACTAGTTAAAATGAAACAAGAATAAAAATAAGTCTATAACCACATCAAAGTGTCATTTTGTGAAAGCAACTCACACTGATGCTTTCTAAGGCACTTCTTTTTCTTTTTCATTACTATCAATATGATAAGCAAAAAACAAAAATTAGTTTGGGGGTGAGTGGATCTGCATTTCAAAATGCAGATATAAATTTATAACAAAAATACTGAGACAATTCAAAAACCACAGCAGCTGCTAGAAAAGCCGTAATGCAACCACAAGCAAAAATGGCAACTAGAGGCTCTGATTATGTAAAGGCATTTGAAGAGGGCTCAGGAAGTATTAGGAAAGGGTATTTCAAAGCCACGTTAAGAGGGGATCGGATGTCATTTTCTCTGTTCAAGCTTTAAGGAGTAGATCATTACGGGCTCATTTCCTTCCTTCGATTAGAAAAGCAACAGAAACAAAACTAACAAACTGTGCAGACCATTCCTTTGTATAAGAATAGACAGAACACTGCTCAGCTTTACCCCACGCCTGGGAGGCACCTGCAGCTGGCAGGATGGGCCACCCAGCCTGGGCTGGCAGCAGTGTCCCTCCACACCCCAGGAGTCAGGGCCATCTCCTCTTCAGCATCCCTTCAGTAAGACTGGATCTAAATGCCACAAGGAGACGTGAGGCCTACCCAGTGTGTCTGCCTCAGCCTCACAGCCTGCGAGAGGAGAAGGGCAACAGCAGAGGGTATCGTGTCAGTAACGAAAGAAGCCAAATGCCAAGTTCTTTAACATTTTATATTTCAGCCAACAATTAACACATACTTGAAAATCCTTTAAAGTTACTATTCTGTGAATACACTCCAAAATCAGGATTTTTACAAAGACAACAAGGTTGCATTCATCACCATATAGGAACTGTCCCTTTGTAATTCTTCCTCCCCAAATATATAACCACTAGTTACAAAAAGCAAACTTCAGAACAGGGCAGAGTGAACACAACACACACAAACACACACACACACACACTCCACCAAAAAATTTAAAAAGTAAACTCCTCATCCCTCTGGGGTGCTTCACCACAGCAGGCTGAATGTGACTGGTGACTCTCCTCCGCGGGCAGCTCTGATGGCGGCGACACACTCCACGATCTGGGAGCTTGTCAGATGAACCGTGCGCCAAGATACTTTCAATAATGGCCCATTAGACATTTTCAAGGGCATCATATGTACAGAATGCTACAAACAGAAACCCAAAATCTACTCTGGAAGACTGGGGAAAGCAGAGACTCCAGGGAGCTGGGGATGATTTCCTGAGAGGGGCAAGAAAGGACTGGGCATTCAACTTTCTTTCGGTCTTGAACAGATGCACCAGCAAGGACCTCCAGTGTGACAGGGGACAGTCCCAGGGAGCGGGAAGAGGGCAGGGCCTGCCGATGCTCACTGGGCTGACCTGATCAGCGGCCAGATGTGGAGGTGGAAGGCGTGAGCCCTATGGTGTCCCCTCATTGAAAACAATCATAGACTGTGAAAGTCAACAGTGAGCATCACGGTTTAGAGGTGATGCTTTCCTACCTTCTTTGTACTTCTCTATTTCCCAATTTTTCTATCAACAAGCACTTTAAATGCACACAATTTTTAATTGATGGGGAAAATCACCTTTTAAAATATACTTGTTCCCAGATGGGAATTTTTCATCTATGTTCATCTCAGGTGGATTTCTGAAATTTATAATTCCATTCCATTCATCTGTCCATCCCAACATTTATTATATTTTCATGTACCAGGCACCAGAAAGGAGGCAAAGGCCAGAGTAACTGATGCTGGGGATTTGCTGTGTGCAGGTGTGTGCACATGTGGTAACAGGTGGGTCTGAGAGGTGTTCTGGTGAGGAAGACTGAAAGGCCACATTGCTGTCATTGTGACCAGCGGGCCAACCCTCGGCCTCACACATGTTGAGTCTCTGCCTGGGTTGCCATGCTCCTACCATCTTGTCCTAGAAAATTAATTATTTATCTTTCAAAACTGTTGGTATCTCACCTCCCACAGAAGCCTTTCCTTCCAACACCGATCCTCCCGGCAAAGGAAGCCTCTGAGTTTCTCTCAACCTCCACGTTGCTGAGCACGCACCAAGGCTGGCTCTTCAGGCCCTTCACAAACACCCTGCCTGAACTCACTCATGAGCCTCATCACAGACCTCTCAGGTGGGTGCTGTTCCCACCCATTTTCCAACCCAGGCGGAGAGGTGAGACCCTCATCATCCTGCAAGCAGAAAGTGGCAGGGCTGGTGTCTGAGCCCTCAGCATTCTGGGCTGTGAAGTTGTAAATGTCGTAGTAGTTAACCGTGTGTTAAGTGCCCCTTTGAAAACAGTAGCTGAGATGGCCAGAATCTTGGAGTATAATCAGGCCTCAGTCCCAGGCCGCCTTTGTTCTCGTCATCATCTCTCCGAAGACTCTTTCATCTAATCTCAAGGGCGTGATTACTATTTCTATGCTGACAAATGCCAAATTGTGACCCCTAGTTTAGTGCTCCAGATCCATACATCCCACTATCTACAGGTCTCTCAAACTTAGCAAGTACAGACCAGAACCTCTGATCTTCCCCTCCATTCCCTGACAACTGCTCCTTTCCCAGTCTTACCCAACACAGCAAGAGACACCCAGAAACCTGATGTATTAATACATCTCTCCAATTCAGTCTCCAAAAAGCAGCCAGGGTACCTTTCAAAAACACCAATCTGCCTGCCTTGTGCACCTGCTCCCTTCTAAGGAATCCCATACTTCAGGCTAAGAAACAAATCTGGATCAGGCCCTAAGTGATGTGGCCCTCCACTCTCACGCCCTTACTTCATGCCACCTTCCCCAGGTAAACTGTCCTTCTTTCAGTTTCCTTGGTCTCAAGGGCCCTCATCAGCTATTCCTTTTGCAGGAATGCTCCATCTCCAGATCCTTACCTGGTTGGCCTTCTTCTCACATGAGGCTCAGCTTAAAACACACCACTTCCTGCGAGATGTCCTCTGCCTCCCAGTTTAAAGTAGACCTCTGTGTTGGCCAGGCGTGGTGGCTCATGCCTATAATTCCAGCACTTTGGGAAGCTGAGGTGGGTGGATCACTTGAAGCCAGGAGTTCCAGACCAGCCTGGCCAACATGGTGAAATCCCGTCTCTACTAAAAATACAAAAATTAGTCAGGCGTGGTGGCCTGTAATCCCAGCTACTTGGGTGGGTGAGGCACAAGAATAGCTTGAACCCAGGAGGTGAAGGCTGCAGTGAGCCAAGATTGCGCCACTGCACTCCAGCCTGGGTGACAGTAAGACTCTGTCTCATAAATAAATAAAGTAGACCCCTGTGATTCTCTCCCTTTCTCAGGCCTGCTCTCTTGCCTCTGACATCACAGAGTGTCACCATCTGTGGTCACCAGTGTGTCTGGGTGGTGCTATCACCTCTCTTCCCTCCTGAGGGGCCACAGGAAGGCAGGTTTTGCTGCCACCGCAGACCCAGTGCTGGGCATGTGGCAGGAAGTCAGGTCCTGAATGAATGAAACAATGGCCACAACTCCAGTTCAAGCCCTCAGCTCTCACCTGGACAGTTACTAGAGCCTCCTCACTGGTCTTGCTACCTTCATCCTGTCTGTCTTCATTCCAATCCGCCTTCCACAAGTGCTGACAAGAGTTCTAAAAACACAGTTGATCCTGTCACTCCCTTGATTAAAAGGCCAAAGGTTCCCCCACATCCTCCAATCTCAGCTCCAAATTTCTTCACGTGACATGAAAGGGCTTTTATAGTACAAGCTGCTTCCAACTGATCTTTCCAGCTTCGAACGCTGCCACTCCAAGTCCCACACTGTGATGTGGCCAAGCTGTTCCTGGACGTTCGTTCACATGCCCAGTTGTTCCTCCAGCCCTGAAGGCCTTCCTTACCCTCCTCTAACCACTATGTACCCTTTAAGACCCAGATCAAATGTCACTTTCTGAAAGCATTTCTTGGAACTCCCCCAGTGAACTTAACATTTTTAAAAACTTTATGTTATGTGATGCATACTGAAGAATTCCTGCGGCAGCTACCCCTTGGTGTTTTGTTCATATCGCTATGCTGACACACGCCCAGTACTCTCTGTCCATCCTTACTAAACTGTGAGCTCCCAGAAGGGCAAGAGCTCATCTGGCAACCATGCATGGTAGGGCCTGTAACCAATAAGAGTTTCTGGATTAATTCTGGTTCCAACTCTGTCATCAACTTGCGACCTGATCTGGACAATTCACTTACATGCTCTTTGACTATTTCCTCATCTGTAAAATGGGAATAACTGCCCACCCTCCCCAAAGAGGCCACAGGTAAAAGTGCCTTGAAACCTGTAAATCTCACACCACAGCAAAGCACGACACACACGATGACTACTCCACCACCATTCCTGGCACTCTCTAAGGAACAAACCTCCAGTGACCCTTGCTCTTAGACATTCTGACCAAAATCTGATAAAAATGTAGCCACACGGCCAGAGAATTTCCTTACTATGAAGGGCAATCAATTTCAGCCTCAAGCTGTAAATGCCAAGCTGGCATTAAACCACACACAGTCCTAGCATTCTAAATAGCAATTTTTCAAATACAATGTAAAATGAGTATGAGATAACTCATGCTTAAATCATGAAGAATGAGGAGCTGCCTTCCAGCCTGCAACTCCCAGTCACCAGGGCAGGGATAGTTCTGGCTGACGCAGCCTGGGTGCTCCCAGAGCCCTGAGACTCTGGGGACGTTTGGTCTCCAACTCCCTGCCCTCCCCCTGCCACGACACACAAAACTTTCTTGTTCTCTAAGCGGCGTTCTGTACCATCCTCGGCCAGGGCTGCCTCCGGGTCTTGTTTACTAACAGCCCTGTACATGGCTCCAATCCCTGCCCCCTCAATCACACTCTCCCTTACCTCAACAATAAAAACCCACAATGATTCCAAATTCACAATTTCTGCTAACAGTGCACAGGAGGCCAATTTTGTGTGCTGCTCCCGCAACCCAGCACCAAAAAAATAATCATCCAGCTACTCAGAAATCACTTCCTCAGATGATACTAACAAAACATCTAGGTAAATAAAATATTTTCTGCTTCACTTTTTTTTAATGCAAAATGGGATTAAATACTTTTCCTCTACAGTGTGTCAGTCCAGATGGCAAGTTTTATTTCCAGTCAACTCAGAGGAAACTAGAAGAGACGGCATGGTTCCTAAGATCTTATCAAACCCACTGGCGAGGTCAGACAGGCGCACCCTGGGTGGACGCTGATTTGCATGGATAGCAAGCACCACGACTGCAGAAGAATCCAAATTTTAACTGCCATTTATTTGTCAATTTGAATTTTCTTCCCCAAACAAAATTATTTCTTAAAAACCATATTCTATAATGTGTTTTTGTTCCAAGTTAATGATGTTCAAACCATGCAACAATACAAAAGGGAGGGGGTCCTACATAGCCTGACCCTTGCACCTCAGCGGCAAGGTCCCAAGTAGAGACTGGAACCCAGGGTTTCTAACTCAGCAAGCCTACCTTATCTTTCCCACTTGGTAGAAAAGTCATACTGAAACAGAGGAGGAAGAACATTAAATATGAAATAGCAATACTTGAGGCTGAAAGATGCTCCAACAGCTTTAAAAAATATAATCTACTTGGCAATTTCTATATGCCACATTTAACAGCCCTGACATGTTCCTGAACAGACAGCTCAGATATCTCAGGCTCTTTCCAGAATGAAATTGAAGATACTAGAAACCCCCGTACATACTATAACACTGGCAAAAGCTATGTCATGTGACCAAACTTTAAGTGCCAGAATTTCTAACTATGTCGAAGGTGAGTTTACAGCAACTATTTTCAAGAGCAAGTGAAGTACTCCTTAGCCAAATAACTGTCAAACACACATACAGAAGCTTTAGCTACAATTTAAGCAGCCTAAGGAAATGTCATCAAGTTCTTTGATCTGCATGAAATGTTCTGGTGATGTAAACCAACTTTGGAATTCTATATTTTCTTATTTAAATTATAAATACCGAGTTACAGTACTGTCCCTATCTCCATTATAGAAGAGTTTTAAAACAACTGTTATAGACACCTGAGCATGCTCCACAAAAATGCACAAAACAGTTACCCCAAGGAAGAACAGGTAAGGTCAACAAATTTATCCACCACATTTAAACTTGGGCATACTAGGTAGGAGGGCTGGGCGAATAAAAACTGGGCTTAGCCTGAAGTGCAAAATAAGGCCCACTAACCTCGGTGAGAATGTATCAACTCTTAAAGGGATTCTTAACAGCTAAGACAGGGTGCTACTTACTTCCTCATTAAAAAGTTTGCTAGTTTCTTTTTTGATTGGGTCTATAAGCTGGACTTGGCCTGCGGAAAAGCCCACTAGGAGAGAGACACTTTCTGCTGTGGCTGTTAGGTGGTTGAAGTCATGACAAGTAGGCTGTGTTCCTTTGTATATCCTTTTATCTATTGGTTTACTCAAGTCAGCAGCCTGGAGGAGAAAGAGAAAAATACATACAGTAAACAGCACATTGAGATGAGAAATCTAAGTTATGCTATTTTATACTCCATTATGATGTTTAATCTTAAAAACGAAGTTATTTAAAATATTTTTTCAGTTGTGACAACATTCATCTAACATTTTATAAAAGCACTTTCACATACCTTAGCCAATTCGATATTATTAGACTATCTATAATATGTTCATAACTGTTACTTTCACAACTTATTCTCCTTCAAGTACATGTAACAAAGACTCCTGGACTTCAGCAGGAAATATCCTTGAGATACTAAATTCAGTATTTTCAAAATGCATTTCAAGCAGTGTCTAACAGAGTGACCACATAAAAAGCTCAGCTTTCAATGTATCTACAGCACCTAAATGCCCACTGGCCAGTTACCTGCAGCCCAGTGGTTCTCAAAGTGTAGTCCCCAAACCAGAAGCAGCAGCAGCAGCACGTGGGAACTTAGAAATGCAAAAATCTCAAACCTCACCCCAGACTAAATGAATCAGAAACTATGGGAGTAGGGCCAGCAAGCCTTAGTTTAAAGAGCCTTCCAAGTGATTCTGATGCCCACTCAAGTCTAAGACCCACTGCTGGAGCCCACTCTGTACAGGTGGCTCCCTTCCTGGGTCAAAATCCCTCTTCTGGATTAGGTTTCAGGGAACATTCACTTACTGAGGCCATAAGCAAAGAGCTTTACATGCATTGTCCTTAATCCTAACAGTAATGCTCCAGAGTGGACAATATCTTACCCATTTTACAGATGAGAAAACAAGTTTAGGGAAGTTAAATAACTTGACCAACGTCACCATACCTACCTAGTAAGTGGCAGGACTGGATTTGGAACCCAGATCTGTTTGGCCATTAAGGGGATGGGGAGAGAGAGTCAAGAGCAAATGATTTCTCACTTGGGTGAACAGTGATTTTTCAATGTGCCCTCCCCACTTTCAAGAAGGATTCTTTTCTTCATGAGAAATGTCCTGTGGCATCCCAATATGCTGGCCTTTTATTGGTGAAATAAGGGAAACCCACCCCCTCCCACTCTTATCTGGAAATCTCCGGTGGAGACAACTAACCCTGAAGCAGAACTCGTCCCTCAAGACACCCAGTTCACCCTGTGTGGCCCTCTGGGGCTCCCGGCTCTAGTTCTCTACTGACTGCCCCTCAGGTTCTGAAGATTTCTTTCTTCCAAAGAGGCCTGTGACATTGAACCAAGTATTCTAATGTTTGACTTTCCAATAACAAATATAAATACTGAATAGAAAGAGGACCTCAAAATTACAGGCGTCTTTGAGCAAACTCAAAACCTTGCACATGTGGAAGTCTGGACCTGAGTGGTAACAAGTAGCTCTGGGAGCCCCAGGGCAAAGGAATGAGGGTGCATGCCATGCGGACACTCTCCCAGCCTCACCTCAGTTAAAACGGAGATGAGAATCTCTGTTCTACCAACCTCATGGGATTGTCTGGAGGATGAAATAAGAGAATATATACATGAAAGAGCCTTGAAAAGTGTAATACAAAGCACGATACAAAACAAAAGGGAGTCCTGACTTTGGAGCGAGGAGAAAAGGGGCCAGCGGAGGGGAGCCGCTGCTGTGCAGCAAGGCGGGCTGAAGGCAGCTCTGCCGAGTGCCGCGAGAGTGAGGAGCGGGGCCCAGGACCATGGCCACGGACAGGCCGTCTGAGGAAGGCAGCTTCTGAGCAGGCTCGGATGGCAGGAAAAGAGAAACCTGGCCTGAGAGAACACCACACGCCATCCACCTCAGAATGAGGAAGACACCCACCAAAAAAAAAAACAAAAAACCAACAAATATAAAATAAGATATAACTGGCAGCTACAGAACAAAAATCCAATTTGAAATACAAACAATTAAGTTACACATAATTACTGTATCAGTATATTCAACTCTTGAGACTTATTTTTTTTTTTTTTAGTTTGCTTAGGAAAAATAAAAAATCAGCTAGGTGTGGCGGTGCACGCCTGTGGTCCTAGTTATTCAGGAGGCTGAGGTGGGAAGACTGCTTGAGCCCAGGAGTTCAAGGTGACAGTTAATTAGGATTGCACCACTGCACTCCGGGCTAGATGACACAGCAAGACAAAACGACAACAACTACCACTTAGGGAACTTCCCCCTAAAAGAATATACCTAAAATTACGCACTGAAATACACAGATCAAGTCAAAGGCCAGACAGAAATTAACAAAGAAAACAGTCTAATATAAATTAAAGAATAGGTCATGTTTCTCAGAAACAACAGAGGAAGTAAAAGCACCTATTTTTCTAAGTACTGCCACCAGTTTAGGGTTAGACTCAGGGACCCCCTCACAACTACATTGGCTTCAGTTATTGGTATGTTTTTACATCCCTGCCTCCCAATATGGAATTTTACTGAAAAGATGGAAGCATTTTAAATGAGAAGATATTATGTTTACTCTTAAATCAGGTAAAATGGGCCAGGCATGGTGGCTCATGCCTGTAATCCCAGCACTTTGGGAAGTTGAGGAGGGAGGATCACCTGAGGTCAGGAGTTCAAGACCAGCCTGACCAATATGATGAAACCCCATCTCTATTAAAAATACAAAAATTAGCCGGGTGTGGTGGCAGGCGCCTGTAATCCCAGCTACTCGGAAGGCTGAGACAGGAGAATCGCTTGACCCTGGGGGGCGGATGTTGCAGTGAGCCGAGATCACACCACTGCACTCCAGCCTGGGTAACAGAGCCAGACTCCGTCTCAAAAAAAAAAAAAAAAAAAAGTAAAAAATCAGGTAAATATTCTAAAACTACCCTGTTTATTCTACTAATTTGCTTAACAAACTTTCTTCCTAGGTCACTGCTCTTGAAGTGTACCAGTCCAGGACTAGTTTATTAGTCTGTAGTCAAACGCACTGCCTGTAGTACAGAAATTGAGAATAAGAGTTTAGAAACTTTTATGGCAACTGACAAATTTTACATCTGTTGAATCTAATGATAAAAAGTTAGAGTTTGTATTCTGCACGTTTCTTTCAGTTTCTTTTCCTATTAATTCTTTTTATTTTTACAAAAGTATCAATCCACATAGACTAAAATTTTTTTAAAGTTGGTCTGTCAACACTAGTGTGAGTGGCACTGTCCAGAAGACACAAAAGTTGACCTGGCTGGCCCCAAGGAACACTTAGAATCTCTCTCACCTAAGGTCACTCCTCCCTCCCCAATCCCTCTCCAGTGGCACTGACCAAACTGGAACAGCAGAAGTCCAGCCAGGCAATATGTCACCTTTACCAAGTAAGAACTACCAAGAAGTCTGAAGTGACTGCTAGGTTATGTGCCCATAAAAAAAAAATTATATTTCTGAAAAATCTATGGACTCCACTCTTGGGCCTGAGCTTTTTGGAGCCCCACCTCAGATAGAGAAAGGCCAGGTCTCCCAGTGCCTGCCTTCATGTCCAAGCACAACCATCTCCCACTCACCGGTCCTCTTTCCATTCATCGCTGAGTTCTAACTCAATTTCCATTGATATGTGACCATCGTATTTCCTCCTCCTCTGGGAGCCGGGGGATGGGGTGTCGGGGCCAACATGCACTCTGAGCTCACACACCTTTTTAGGAGCAGAAGTAACCACCCGAGCCAGCTATTCCTCTTCCCATGGGGTCATCAACCCCTGGCAGATGGCTTCCCAGGCAGGGGCGGTCTGGTAGAGAGAGAAAGAGCCCAGACCAGGCAAGCCTAAGTTCAAATCCTGCCTTCCCTCTTGGTAGCCAAGTGGCCTTGGGCAAAGTGCAAGTTTCCTCTCACTAAGCCTAGGAGATGAAAGGCCCCTCTCCTGCACGGCAATGGTGAGGCCTGCAGACAACAGAAAGCACAGAGCACACAGAAGTATTTGGGTAGCTACCATTATTCATTCATTCCAGCTACATCTTATCTCTAATCAAAATGTCTCCTAATTTCTTTCTCCTTTTTTTTTTTGAGATAGAGTCTTGCTGTGTTGCCAAGGCTGGAGTGCACTGGCATGACTTCAGCTCACCGCAACCTCCACTTTCAGGGTTCAAGCAATTCTTGTGCCTCAACCTCCTCAGCAGCTGGGATTACAGGCATGCACCAACATGCCCAGCTAATTTTTGTATTTTCAGTAGAGACAGGGTTTCACCATGTTGGCCATGCTGGTCTCGGTCTCCTGACCTCAAGTGATCCGCCCGCCTCAGCCTCCCAAAGTGCTGGGATTACAGGTGTGAGCCACTGGGCCTGGCCTGTGGCCTCCTAATTTCCATCAAGTCAAAGTAGGAAAAAGTACCTAGCACCCCTGCCCTCCAGGGTTCACCCCCATCCTCCCCAACAGCAATATCACCTTCTGTCTAGTCAATACTTTCTTTTTTTTTTTTTTTAGAACAGAATTCCATTCTTGTTGCCCAGGCTGGAGTGCAATGGTGTGATCTCGACTCACTGTAACCTCTGCCTCCGGGTTCAAGTGTCTCCTGCCGTGGCCTCCTGAGTAGCTGGGATTAAAGGAGTCTGCCACCACACCTGGCTAATTTTTTGTTTTGTTGTTGTTGTTGTTTGGTATTTTTAGTAGAGACGGGGTTTCACCATGTTGGCCAGGCTGGTCTCAAACTCCTGACCTCAGGTGATCCAACTGCCTTGGCCTCCCAAAGTGCTGGGATTACAAGCGTGAGCCACCGCGTTTGGCCTAGTCAACACTTTCTATGTGCCAGGCCTGCACCAGGAACTTTACACTCATCATCCAATCCAGTCCTAGTCACCCCTCAAAGCTGGTACTAATGTTTCCACATTACACTGATGAGGGACCTGGAAGGAAGTTCCGGGTCATGAGGTTGTGCTCTTATCAGCTCTACACAATCTTGCCTCTCCACCCTTCACTGGCCCTCCACACAACTCATGAGCACTGGCCTGAGCATACATCCCCTCTTTCTTGGCTTCATTAAGTCACCCTCTTGGTAGGGACAGTCTCCTCTGCCTGCCTCCCCAGGAATCTTGACCGTCAGTTCAAGTCCCACCACCCACAGCAAGGATTTTCCCAACAATTCTCAAGTACTTAATTCGTTCCATAACATTTAATATTTAATCACTTACATGACTTCAGAATTGTTTTATGTCTGTTATAATCAATTCAAATAACAAAAACTCTTTTAAGGAGAACTTTATTAAACAGTTACCACTGTATAGTTCCACAAAATTAGTTTTTTTCAGCTTTCTGACAGACTCTACAGACTTTGGGATTTCAAAAAATGGTTTGCATCCTAACTATTACCAATTAACTAAGTTCTTCAACATAAGTTTTTTTCCACTCAGATTCTGACAGATAAATATGAATTTATAGAAGAACCGATTTATTAAACATTCTTATCCATTTTAAGAACCGGGTATTTGGTCTCCAGCCCCAGCTGAGTATCCAGCCTGCCACAGATGCTAAGTATTTGTAGCATATATTAAACCACAACTGTTTCTTTCTTCTATGGAAAGTTTAAATTTTATCATTATGCTCACGAGTATGCATAAGGAGTTACTGATTACAAATAATTTGACAGTCTCATCATACTTACTAAGTTCTCAACTTAATAGAAAAATTGTAAGTGACAGTTTTAAAATTCCTGCTAAAGAAACAACTAGTTATCAAAGCCTTGATCAGTAAGTAGACATTTTTAAATGTAATACTTCTCTTTTCCTTCGACTTTTTCTTCTTCTTCATTACTATCATTATTATTGAGACAAGGTCTCGCTCTATTACGCTAGGGTGCAATGGTGAGATCTCAGTTCACTGCGACCTCTGCCTCCTGGGTTCAAGTGATTCTCCTGCCTCAGCCTCCCGAGTAGCTGGGATTACAGGTACGTGCCACCACGCCCAGCTAATTTTTGTATTTTTTGTAGAGACGGGGTTTCACCATGTTAACCAGGCTGGTCTCGAACTGACATCAAGTGATCCGCCTGCCTTGGCCTCCCAAAGTGGTGGGATTACAGGCGTGAGCCATCACACCTGGCCTTCCTTAGACTTTTCATTCTTAAAATATCTGGAATTTTTTTTTTTTTTTTTGGGTAAACATGGTCTTGCTGTGTTACCCAGACTGGAGTACAGCGATGCAAATACAGCTCACTGCAGCCTCAACCTCCTGGGCTCAATTGATCCTCCTGCCTCAGCCTCTCAAGTAGCTGGGACACAGGTGTGTGCCACCATGCCTAACTAATTTTTCTGGAATACTACTACTGAAATTCAGAGTCAGCTGGGTTAGTTCAGCAAGGCACTAATGAGCCTATAGGTCCTTGAGGAATTTCTGTCCAGTACCACAAAGGGTCTGCAAAAGAAACCCTCCAGTTCCAGTTCATGCCTTCACCACAGCCCTGCCTGCTCACTCTTCCCTTGGGAATGCTGCTGAGTGGACAGAAATGTGGAGGAAGGACTTGAACCTGCGAGGGGCTATTCCGCCAAAGGCAAAGAGCTTGCAGCCTGGTTCCCACCAACTTAGTGGGCCTCAGTAGGGCTTTGGGAAGCCTGTGGCATCACGGGCAACAGCCACATCACATCACATGGGCCTGGTAAAGTTTTACTTGATAAAACTCTTGAGTGCCTAGAAGCATCTGAGGTGGTATGAAAAATATCTCAGAGCTCTTTTGAAAAATGTGTGTCAAATTATAATCTTAGATATAATTTTAAATGAATCAGGTGGAGACAGTGTAGGTAATAAAGGTAGTTTTATTTTCCCTAAATTTCACATCCCCACCTGAGAATCACCTAAGAGAGAACTGGTCTTGCAGAGTCTTGCCAGAAAAGTAAAAGATCCTTTTACTGGCATAGCTAATAGCTACCAAATGCCTAATGCAGGCAGACCAGAAACTCACCTGGCCTACACCCAAAGCACTCTCTACCTCTCTACCTCCTCAGTCCACTCCTCCCATCCTTAAGCCCCACCCCAACCAGCCTTATACTTGGCACTCTGTTGGGTCCCCAGCCTGGCACCCCTGCCCAAAGGACAGCTTCAGGGCCCTCATCCAGCCTGGGTTCCCCCGGCCTAGATCAGCCTCTCTAGCTCTGCGCCAGTCTCCTTCCACCCATTTCTAATCCCATGCAATCTGCCTACACTTTGCAGATGCATCTTCGGGAAGCCTTAGGTCACTCCCCGACTCCACCATTGCCACAGCTCTGCAGGGCCTACAGCTTAGCACTCACAGGCTGCCCAATGTGGCCTTATCACCCCCGTCCCTCCACACACATTACCCCAAAGAACCCTGGCTGCTGCCTGTGCTTCTGACACCTCGCCTTTCCTGCCATTCCTTCTTTCACCCAGAAAACATTCCCTACCCTCATATTCACAAAAGCAGACATGTCATGTCCCCCTGGCCCCCCTAGCCTATGTGACATTCTTCCAGTCCCCTTCACTGATGCCTAGCACTATGTGCCACACTTATTAGCTGCAATATGTTAACCATATTCCATATATTGTGAAAGTCCAGCTCCTTTTAAAAACAAGAAAGAAGCCAGGAGGCTGCTGAGTCACTGACAGCCTGAATGAATTAATCTAAACTAGCTGGAGCAGTCTGAGCAGCATCAAAGGTTGCCATAAGCCATTTTGAAAATCAGAAGAGAACGACTGTAGTGCTACCATTCCTCTTGACCACATCTCAGACAACCAAAACAGGGACCAAAAGTGACCAAGAAATTACTTCCAACAGCCACAAAGGATCACCCACTAGAAAAGAAGTGGAACAACTAGGGGCCTATCTTAAAACTTCAGATCCAAAATAAACCACATAGGAAAGACTGTTCCACGGGTTTTTTTGGTGCAACTTTTTTTTTTTTTTTTTTTTGAGACAGAGTCTCACTTTGTCGCCCAGGCTGGAGTGCAGTGGCGCCATCATGGCTCACGGCAAGCTCCGCCTCCAGGGTTGACGCCATTCTCCTGCCTCGGCCTCCCTAGTAGCTGGGACTACAGGCACCTGCCACCACACCTGGCTAATTTTTGTATTTTTAGTAGAGAGGGGGTTTCACCGTGTTAGCCAGGATGGTCTCAATCTCCTGACCTCGTGATCCGCCTGCCTCGGCCTCCCAAAGTGCTGGGATTACAGGTGTGAGCCACTGTGCCCGGCCCTTGGTGGAACTTTTAACCTAGTCAGGCTTGGAGCTGCTAGTGCCTGTTAGGGATTGATTAGTCCACACTCCAGGGCCTGGGGCTGGACCACATCTGCTTGTCATCCTGGTGAAACCTGGGTGGGGGGTCGGGGGAAGACACTGAAGATGAAGAGAGACCTTGGCCACTCAGAGCTGATACTCACCTTTTGAACAAAGTTCAACTATTTAACCAAAATTTTCTTCAACATAATGGGAAATAACTGGGTGGATCTAATGGCAAAAATACCACACAGTGATTTTCAAACATCTTCAACTGCCCACACTTCAGTGTAGGCGAACAGTTTAATGTTCAAGTAACAATCAGCTGCAGAGTACCACACAGATGCCAATTCCACAGTCCCACCGCTGCCCTTGAAGGGGCAACAAAACCAGGTTTATCTTATGGAAACACCCACACAATCCATGCTCCTCCTGATCTCTTCAATTCAATAGTTACAACCAAAATATCTGAACAGTTGGCATTAACAATATGTAAAGAGCCTAACACTTGTTTAAAATATATGTATGTCAGAAACGTAAGAAGTCAGTTAGGCCTGGGTCACCTATGCCCACAGGTAAAACAAACTGTACAATTTCAAGTGTTTCATTTCAAAAAGGACAAGAATTTATCTGTTATTCACCTCCCTGTCTCCAACATCTAATAGAGGGCCTGGCACACAGAAGGTTATCATTGAATATCTGTCACAGAAAGGAAACAATTCTGAAAATGGAGGGAAAGAATAGTAAAGTGATAGAAACCAAGAGACCTACAGCCAAATGTATATAAAAGCAAACATAAAATCTTTTTTTTTTTTTTTTTTTTTTTGAGACGGAGTCTCGTTCTGTCACCCAGGCTGGAGTGCAGTGGCGCAATCTTGATAATTATTTTGCTGACCAAAATGCTAACAATAAATGCCTTCTTGGGTGTCCATCCATGAAAGCAAATAGTCTCCATCAGTAAATACTAGTACATCACTACAGTTTACAAAGCACCTCCATGCATCAGTTTTTTGAAACCTCGCTACAAACCTATGCAGTAGGTACAACTGTCACCCCCATTTTATAAACAAGAAAACAGAATCAGCCACCCAGAGGAACCTACTGGTAGAGTCTGGCCATCAAAAATCCAGCCCATGCACCTTCTACTGCACCGCCTTCTACTGCTGGGGTGTTGCAGCAGACATGTGAAGTGGCACCTAGTTCTACAGTTCTATCACTGTGTGACTCCATGTTCCTAGGCTTGTTGAAGTGGGACTCAAATATTCCATCCTCTCTCAGTGTGGCCCAGATTCCAGATCTACTTCTTCTTTTCAATCATTTGCCTCACAGCATTATTTTATTAAAGTGAAATAATATAAGTCCCAGGAGAATCCCTGGCACTTAAAAGGCACTCAGAAAACATGAGTTTCCTTCTGAATACATAAGGACTTGCTACTTGTCATACAGGCTTTGAAAATTCTCATCATTCATTAATACCTTCAAAGAAATAGACATAAGGAAAACAGAAATGTTTCTTTCTGACCTAAATTTCCTGGAGAAGGACACCAGCAGTGGAAGCCCGCTTTCAGCAGGTTTTCCTTCCAATATAATCTTTCAAAACAAAACAGTAGCTTCTCTTTCTTAGTTTCCATTCCTCCTTCATTCTCAAACATACTAGTACAGCCCACACTCGCTTGGCATTCCAAACCAATCCCCTTCACTAAAGACCAACCGTTGGTGTGTTGTCTCTAGCGCGCTTCTGATGGGCTCTGACCTGGAATGAGCCCTGGCCACCCACGTTCAAGGGGCTGTGTTTAGCCACAGCAAGGCTTTGGGAGGCGGCACAGAGAACTAGACAGAGGGGAGGTAGGCAGGACAACGAGTCAAACGTCAGCAAATAGCAAGATGTAAGATGTGTGGAACATCACCTTCATGTCATCCCAAAATGAAAAGAGACACACAGTTACAAAGTATGTAACATGCGTTAAGTAAAAATTTCACAAGGACAATCTCTGGAATTGCTTGCTGCTCATCAGACAGCTTCTCCCAGGGGCCAGCAAAAGCCCCTCCTTTGGAGCTCTGCATTGGGTGGGGAGAGGGTGGCCACCAGCGGAAAGCAGGAACAAGCACAGGGCGGACATTCTGTGGCAGCATCTTCCCTGGCCTAGCACCCTCAATCAAGCATCTGCTGAAATAACAAGCTTTTGTTGTTCTCACATGTCACTTTTTCCTAAGGCAGCCTATCATTTAGAAACTGCCAGCTATTAAAATCTACTTCTCGGCCGGGCGCAGTGGCTCACGCCTGTAATCCCAGCACTTTGGGAGGCCGAGGCGGGTGGATCACAAGGTCAGGAGATCGAGACCGTGGTGAAACCCCGTCTCTACTAAAAATAGAAAAAATTAGCCGGGCGCAGTGGCGGGCACCTGTAGTCCCAGCTACTCGGGAGGCTGAGACAGGAGAATGGCGTGAACCCGGGAGGCGGAGCTTGCAGTGAGCCGAGATTGCGCCACTGCACTCCAGCCTGGGCGACAGAGCAAGACTCCGTCTCAAAAAAAAAAAAAAAAAAATCTACTTCTCTTCCTTCACAGTAGCTTCTTAAAGATGAACTTAAAAATGGCTACACTGCAACATCTTTACCAGCTCTTCATTCTCTGATGCTGTACTCCACGTAAGCTTAGATCTCCTATCGTGAGGCAAGTCACCACAAATGGCTGTTGTGAAGCTTCCTTAGGCTAATGAAATACTGATTTCTTCATTAAAGAAAAGCTATGAATAAACATCAAGCTAAATTCAATTTGCACACATCCTAACACTAGATCTCATCACATTAAAATGCTGACATATTCAAATGACCTATTTTTATTGAACCCTTCTGTTAAATATGCATAGGAATACGCATTCCCATTCCAAAGGGAATACCAGTATCTCACACTAACGAAAAGGCAAGATGCATTCATTTCTGCAAAAGATGATTTCAAATTCTTAGAACAAAAATTTTTAAACAGTGACAGGAGGGAGAATTCTATGCCTTTCTGAAAGTGTTGAGGCAACACTGGTAAATTAAAGAGCATTACAGAGCAGAGAGTAATTCCTATGTGCTGCCTAACTACTATACTGTTGTTGTTCTAACCTTTGGACCATCCATGGGCTCATTATATTCAGCAGAGCACATAAGTGATTTTAAATTTCTAATTCAACTTGCTGAGTAACATAAGCAATAATCGGTAGAAGAGCTCCCATCCTAAGTGAAAAAGGCCCTAAGCCCCCAGTTGTGCAGAGGGCCTACAAACTTCCATTTCCTCATCCTACAGAGAAACCGAGGCCCAGGAAGAGGTGGTGATCTGCCCAAAATTCACAATGCTTACGACTTCACCTTTGACCATATCTAGCTGTTACTCCCTTTTCAATCACCCAACTTCAGCTAGAACAATAAGCTACTGAATCTGTAATGTATAAAATTTCAATAAACGACACATGTACCAGTAATTTTACATCAAACGACAGCATTTTGGACATAGTGCACTATTGTGTTTCAAACAGGAAGCAAAAGAGTTAGAGTGAGAGAACATTTATCTTAAACATTAATGAAGATCAGCTACAAAAACAAGTGGCCAAAATGCTTGACTTGGCTTCTGTAATTCAAATAATCTCTGATCCAACCAGGCATCAGCTGAAGAATACAGCCTCAAATCAGTTCGGGTAACAGAGAGCTGATCTAAATACTAGTGTGAGGGAAAGCTTTGATCTCGCCTTCATTGGAAGTTCAACAGCATTCGTTCATCACTGCAACTACTCACTTGGCATTTGTGCTGTGGTCATTCATCATATATGTCTAATATCCTCAAATAACCTAAAAATATGTTTAGGCCATAACTTTTTTTTTTCTTTTTTCTTTTTCTTTCAGACGGAGTCTCACTCTGTCGCCCAGGCTGGAGTGCAGTGGCGCCATCTCAGCTCCCTGCAACCTCCACCTCCCAGGCTCAAGTGATTATCCTGCCTCAGCCTCCCAAGTAGCCAGGATTACAGGTATGCACCACCACACTTTGCTAATTTTTATATTTTTAGTAGAGACAGGGTTTCACCATGTTGCCCAGACCGGTCTTGAACTCCTAACCTCAAGTGATCTGACCACTTCGGCCTCCCAAAGTGCTGGGATTACAGGCATGAGCCATTGCACCCGGCCTGTTTATTTTTTAAAGGGCCAGGCATGGCGGCTCATGCCTGTAATCCCAGCACTTTAGGGGGTCAAAGCAGGAGGATAAATTGAGTCCAGAAGTTCAAGACCAGCCTGGGCAACATAGTGAGAACTTGTCTCTACAAAAAAATTTTTTAAATGAAAGAAAAAAGAAGTTAGATTTTTTTAAACTAGATTAAATACAAGAAAAAGACCTTCATAAGTCAAGAAATCAACCATAAAGAATACTTACACATCTGTCAAGGAACAGCCTGTGTTCAAATACAAACTTCTTTCACTATGTTTTCAAGGCCAGCATGGAAAACATAAGACCCAAACTCTTAAAAAAAGAATACAGGATGCCAGGGACAGTGGCTTGTGCCTGTAATCCTCCCACTTTGGGAGGCCGAGTTGGGAGGATTGATTGAAGGCAGGAGTTTGAGACCAGCCTGGCCGACATAGCAAAAAAGATAAAAATTTCTATTAAAAAAAGTTTTTTTAAATACAGAAGAAAAGACATGATGTTTGGGATTTGCTTTAATATAATCCAATGGGGATAAGATAATACATGAAATGAAACTTACCATACGTCATTAACTGTTGAAGCTGGGAGACAGGTATATGAAAGTTCATTATACTATTTTCTCTACTTCTGTATAAACTGGGAAATTTCTATAACTAAAATTTCTATAGCTAAATTTCTACACTAAAAGTACAGGCCGGCCACAGTGGCTCACGCCTGTAATCCCAGCGCTTTGGGAAGCCAAGGTGGGGTGGATCACTTGAGTCCAGGAGTTCGAAACCAGCCTGGGCAACATGGTAAAATGTCTCTATTAAAATATATATACATAATATATATGGAATTTTAAAAAGTCTAATTCTGTTTGGGCCATATATTTATTTACATGTACATATTTGCAAAGAAAACAGTTTGAAAAGATATTCACCAAAATATCAAAAGTGCCTACTTTTAAAAGAGTGGGTAATATTTACATAATATTTTCTGCCTTTTTGTCAATAATCATATATTGCTTACATAATTTTTTAATAGAAAAAAATAACCAAAAAAAAACTACTAAAACTATTTCAAAATTATTCTAGTAGTTTAAAAGCATGTCATGGCCTGGTATTAGGGTCACAGAAAAATCTGTGACTTGATAAACAGTAAAATTTACAATAAAAGGAAGCTTACTGTAACACTGAGCAAATGCATGAATGGGAATGATAGATCATCAACAGGTGATAATATATTTCAAACAAGTCAAATCATAAAGTTTCACACCAATTAAGACCATAGGAGTCTATTACTCATCTTTCTGTGGCATCAGTGACATCACTCAATGAGAGAAGAAAGGCCAGGAAAATTACTTAAAGAAGCCAACCATTCAGGCAACAGAGGAGGAAGCCATGGCTAGTTCTTTTGTTTTATTCTTCAAATAGCATTCAGCGTTAGAACAGCTCACTGTGTGCTCTTAATTTGCTACAGTGGCAAATAAAGATAGCTTTCCCCAGAGTCCTCTTTGGGAAATCCAATCTGTTCCAAGTTTAGCTCCCTATTTTTTCTCTAATGTATATTTATAATATGAATCCACATCTTTTTCATAGGAACTGAACTGAGAATTCATCACCAATTTTACAGTCTTCTAAAGATTCTAGGAAAACTGAATCCTACACTACCCTTAATCCAGAAGGAAACAGCTAAAAGGGTTACACAGTGAAATTTGTTTTCCAGTATTCAGTAATATTTTTAGCATTTAGAAGTTAAAATATTGAGACGTGAAATAAAAATATTACGCTGAAAGGGAAAGAAGGTGTATTTGTCATCTCAGTCAGGGACAGTGCTGTATTTAAAATGTAGGTTAGCAGGCCAATCCACTTAGAACTGAATAGGAAGTTCCACACTGAAGGCTAAAATCAACCATAATCCAAAAGTTAACACTTGTCAACAATTCCACATGTGCTAGACTATGCTCTATGCTAAGTTTACCACTCATGATCTTGTATAATGCACTGCAATCTCATATGATGTAATATATGGAATTAAAATTTTGCAACTACTAGCTAAAAGTTAAATATAAAGCTATTACCAAAGAAATAGACTACAGAAGCAACTCATTTCCCAGTGTGAACAATTCTGTAATATAATTATAATATACAAAAATCTTATATGAATGTAGGTAATCTAAGTCTTACATCAGGGGATCAGAGAATAGACAAAGCTGGAGTGGCACTTTAAAAAGTCACCTAAGGTGAATGGTCATTAAAAAAAAAAAAAAAAGTCACACTTGCTCTCAAGATGCTGCAACTCAGACCAAAGAAGTAAACTGCCTAAAATCATACAACCAATTAACACAGCAGCTCAACTCGGAGCTCTGGTCTCATTCACTGTAAGTGCACCATGCCCAGGAAACTAGGAAAAGCACAAAGGTAACCTAACCCAAAGCCCTCATTTCTCAGTCGTCTTCTCCTCTCACCTGTGGTCTTCTTGCTTCCACATCAGACAGTAACTACCAGACACAACCTGAAACTATTCTATTATTTATAACACCCTGCGATGAACTACAGAAGACTTTCCCAAACTCATTAAATTTAGGATAAACCAAATGACACTCCTTTGGTTACAGTTCGTAAGTTACGTTCTGAATGCTGCCAGCCTTCTTCAGGAGACAGCAGCTGTACAGGAAGACATGAGCTGTTTGCCTCTTGATAATTCAAAGTTCTCAAGCTGAATGTGTACTGATGAACTAATGCCAAAGCCCACATCCACAGCTCTTTCCAAATCTTTTGGCCACCTTCAGGAAAATCATCCCTTTGCCGTGCAGTCAAATACTCATCAATAAAACTCTGGTCAGCAAGGATGTATGCAAAATTCTGTATGCAAAGACAAGGATGGCAGAAACAGGCAGCAATTTTAAACTAGGGTACATAGATATGGAAAGCTAAGAAATGCAGGCCAGCCCCTCAGCTTGCTAGTACACATGGTTATGACAAAGTGTAAAGCTCCAAATACCAGCAGGTCTCATAGACAGCAGCTGTGGCTACAAACCAAAAGGGAATCTCTCAAGTGACATAGAAAGATCTGATCTCTCCTCCGTGTAGTGTACTACAACTAGATTTATTTTTAAATATGAAGAGACCCAAAATAACACAACGTCCCCACTTTTCTTGTTGCCCACAGCAAGCCTGAGTACTTGCCCTGCTCTCACAAAATTCTTACAAAATTCTTGACCCCAAGCAGTAATCCAAGCTACTCCGGAGGCTAAGTCGGGAGGATCCCTTGAACCCAGGAGTTGCAATAAATAGTACACTATTTTAAAAGTGTAAAGTGATATGTTATATAGAGAAAGCTCTGGTTGAAAACGTGCAAGGCACTCTAAAGAGTGGTTAAGAGCAGAGACTCTGGAGCCAGGATGCCTTCAGATTCTGTCCTGTGAGCCTGAACAAGCTATTTGCTTTTATGTACCAATACTTCCACAAAATGGGAAAATGGGGATAATAAAATAGTGACCCTGCTATAGGCAGTGTTCGAGGATTAAAGGAGTTAAAATATGTAAAGTGATCAGAATCATACCTGGAACAAAGTAACTGCTATGTAAATACTGGCTGTTACTATTATTATTATTGTTGTTGCTTTGTTTTTGAGACAGAGTCTTGCTCTGTTGCCCAGGATGGAGTGCAGTGGTGCAATCTCAGCTGACTGAAACCTCCGCCTCCTAGGTTCAAGTGATTCTCCTGCCTCAGCCTCCCAACTAGCTGGGATTACAAGCACCTACCACCACGCCCAGCTAATTTTTGCATTTTTAGTAGAGACAGGGTTTCACCATGTTGGTCAGGCTGGTCTTGAATTCCTGACCTCAAGTGATCCGCCTGCCTCAGCCTCATAAAGTGCTGGGATTACAGGCGTGAGCCACCGCACCGACATAACTGTTATCATTATCAATAGTATCAATTTACATTTTTTAAATGCATTCAAACCAAGAACTACAGTGAGTTAGCATGGAAATAAGTATTTGATTCCTTACAAGGCATTTTAAAAATAAAAGTTAATATTTAGCCACCTGTTGGAAAATGTATATACAAATATGAGGGGAGGGATTTGAAAATGAGGGGGTGAGGAAGGGCAAAGTTAAACCAGTAAAATTACTCTTTCCAATCAGTTAAGATTTTACTGAATTTGATGTAGCATAATGTTTTTAAGTTATAAATTCAGGCCAGGCGTGGTGGCTTACATTTGTAATCTTAGCACTCTGGGAGGCTGAGATGGGAGGAGTACTTGGAGCCTGGAGTTCGAGACCAGCCTGGGCAACACAGTGAGACCTCATTTCCCTTTTTTTTTTTTTTTTAAGGGAAAAAAAAAAAAGAAGTTTAGAGGTCAGAACTGTGTAGTATGCCAATTTACACCTCAATGAAAGTTTAATTTCTGAGACAAAGATAAAGTAGCACATATGATGGCTCTACCTGTGAAAATACAGAGGGTAGAATATGATCTCAAAGGCCTCTTTCATAATACCTCCTAATTCTGACACACTGTAAATAAATGAATATTATTACATGGAAAAGTCTTTTTTAAAAAAACTGAAAGGTTGCTGGTTAGTGGGTGGTTTAAGTATACGATGAGAAAAATATAGAAATATAGGTATTACAACCATTTATTATAAAACCACATGACAGCCACACAGACACATGAATTCTCTGGGAGCGAGAGTTTACGTGAAAAGCAGCGTGGGGTACTAGAAAGAACATAGGCTTTGGAGTCTGACAGGCCTTGCTTAAATCTCCTGCTGCCACTTACCAGCTGTGTAGCCTTGACAAGTTACTACATCCCTCAAAGACTCCCCTCTCTCATCTCTATATAAAGTGGGACGCACCACTCCCTCTTCTGCAAAGTATCTGTGAGATCATAAGGGACGATGCATGTGACAGCACCTAGTTCAGTGAATAGCCCAGTGTAACTATTCAGTAAATGGCAGCTATGAGATAGAAACAAATCAGCAGTGATTAGTGGAGTCTACAAATTAGTGAGTGAGCTGAGTGTTTGCTGTGAGGTAAACCTATATTAGATCCTATAAGGCAGTGGTTCTCAAACTAGCCCATCAGAATTACCTAGCATGGCAGTTACACCACAGATTGCTGGGCCCGCTCTCCTCTCACAGGTCCTGACTCAGTGTTCAAGCGCAGGGACCCAGAATCTTCATTGTCACAAGTTCTGAGGGGATGCTGATACTGCTGGTCAGGGACCAGGCCTAAGAGAACCACTGGTGTAAGGGAAGAGAGGGAGAAGAGGTGCACAAACATGGTCCATTCCTACAAGGAACTCACTGAGGATCTGGAAAACACACAAACGAAACTTTTTTTTTTTTTTGAGACAGAGTCTCGCTCTGTAGCCCAGGCTGGAGTGCAATGGCACGATCTCGGCTCACTGCAACCTCTGCCTCTGGGGTTCAAGCAATTCTCCTGCCTCAGCCTCCCAAGTAGCTGGGACAACAGGCTCATGCGACCACGCCCAGCTAATTTTTGTATTTTTGGTAGAGATGAGGTTTCACCATGTTAGCCAGACTAGTCTCAAACTCCTGACCTCAGGTGATCTGCCCACCTCAGCCTCCCAAAGTGCTGGGATTACAGGCGTGAGCCACTGCACCTGGCCACATAACAATTCAACCCCACATACACAGATCCCGAACACTCCACCACCCTACAAAAGATACAAACTCACATTACAAAAAATGAGGACGACAAGGCACAGGGATCCTTCCGGACTGGTGAAACCATGCCCCTGAGAGTTAAAGACACCAATGATTAACAGAAACTCTCGAGTTTGCAGGATCCCAGACAAGAAAAGAAACAACTCACTGACACGCCCTCCACTTGTAAGACACATAACACAACAGGCTAAAATTGGCTGGAATCAATACAGCTGATTGGAGTTTGTGTAGAACAAGTTTAAATTTCTGCCACATGCTTCATACTAACTTCCCCCAAATTTGCACATGGGACCCATGAGGAGGCATGAAGAAATAACTGCACAGGCCCGAAGACTTTCCAGACCACCCCTTTCCTCATATCAATCACCTGCTACTCCCAGAAGCCACTCCCTAAAGCTCTTCTAATAAAGGTACTGCCTTAAAGCCAGCACAGACAGACAGATTTGAGCTGAACCTGTCTCCTTGTGAGTCGACTTGCAATAACAAGAAAGCCAATTCCATGCACTGGGTTTTTGAGAAAACACTCAAATTTTTGAGAAAATACTCAAGAACCCAGTGGCTTGATTCTCATCTGGCTATATCTCTCACAGCTAGGAGACTCCCTTCACTGGGTTTTGAGAAAACTTTCTGAAAAACCCAGTGTCACAGTATAGGCTTCTGGCACATTGGACAGCAAGCCCCTTTTGCTTAGTAACGCTGGGACAAATACTGATGTTTTTCAAAGCTCCTGCAGTCTCACAGTTTTTGTAAATATAAGAAGTAAAACACTGGGGCAATGGCATTGGCAAGTAGAAATATGTGGGAAGGCACTTGAGAAAAGAGCAAGACAAACAGATAAACAAGTGTGTGAAAACAATGGTCTCAGCTCAGCTAGTTCAATATCTGAATGGGAGAATCTCATCAGGAGAAATGATGATAGATTTTGAAGACGCACTGATAGGGTAACTTACTAGACTTAGCTTGGATTTGATGTCATCAGTAAAGTGAACTGTTACAAATCTCAGGCAAGTTAGCCACATGGTAGAAATGGTAACTGCAAGGTGGCCGGTGGCTCATGCCTGTAATCCCATCCCAGCACTTTGGGAGGACAAGGCAGGTGGATCGCCTGAGGTCGAGAGTTCAGGACCAGCCTGACCAACATGGAGAAACCCTATCTCTACTAAAAATTCAAAAATTAGCTGGGCGTGGTGGCAGGTGCCTGTAATCCCAGCTGCTTGGGAGGCTGAGGCAGAACTGCTTGAACCCGGGAGGCGGAGGTTGCGGTGAGCCAAGATTGCGCCATTGCGTTTCAGTCTAGGCAACAAGAGCAAAACTCCGTCTCAAAAAAGAAAAAAAGAAATGGTTGGCAACTGCAAACAAAGAATAGGTAAGGCCATGCTAAGTGGCATGGAAATATGAAGCAAACGGCAAAAGCAGTGTGAAAAACCATCATTGATTCTGATGCAGATGACACAAAAACACCCACTTATCACTATAGCCAAGAACTACGGAAACTTCCATTCTGCAAGATGATGGCCCTTTGAGGGGAGTCTGCTGGCCATGAGAAATACAGCCAGATGAGAATCAAGCCTCATTTTCACTCCAATGTGTATTAACTTGATGTTACCAGGCATTAACCCATTTATGCCTAGTGTTCCATTACTGGAACACTACGCATGTGGGAGTTATTTCTATCCTACTGCTCAAGGTCATCACCAAGGTCTGATTTTTTTTTTTTTTTTGAGACGGAGTTTCACTCTTGTTGCCCAGGCTAGAGTGCAATGGCGTGGTCTCGGCTTACTGCAACCTCCACCTCCTGGGTTCAAGCGATTCTCCTGCCTCAGCCTTTCAAGAAGCTGGGATTGCAGGCACCTGCCACCAGGCCCAGCTAATTTTTGTATTTTTAGTAGAGACGGGGTTTCACCATGTTGGCCAGGCTGGTCTCGAACTCCTGACCTCTGGTGATCCGCCTGCCTCAGCGTCCTAAAGGGCTGGGATTACAGGTGTGAGCCACCGTTCCCGGCCTAAGGTCTGATTTTTCACCAAAAAAAAAAAAAAAAAAAAAAATTGCAACCTCCAGGATAAAGATCTCGAACATAACTCATTCAAATAAAACAGGAAAATCTAAGACAGAAAATCCAAATAAGCTCACTTAGAAATAAAGTAAGCTCAATTAGAAATGAAACGGGAGATATTACAACCAATACCACAGAAACACAAAAGATCATTCAAAGCTACTATGAACACCTTTATGCGCACCAACCAGAAAACCTAGAGGAGACAGATGCATTCCTGGAAATATGCGACCCTCCCAGAGTAAACCAGGAAGAAATAGAAACTCTGAACAGACCAATGACAAGCAGTGAGACTGAAATGGTAATAAAAAAAAATTGCCAACAAAAAAAAAGTTCAGGACCAGGTGGATTTACAGCCGAATTCTACCAGACATTCAAAGAATTGGTTCGTGCCAGGCGCAGTGGCTCATGCCTGTAATCCCAGCACTTTGGGAGGTCAAGGAGGGCGATCGCGAGATCAGGAGACCATCCTGGCTAACACGGTGAAACCCCATCTCTACTTTAAAAAAAAAAAAAAAAAAGAGCCGGGCGAGGTGGCAGGCGCCTGTAGTCCCAGCTACTCGGGAGGCTGAGGCAGGAGAATGGCGTGAACCCGGAGGCGGAGCTTGCAGTGAGCAGAGATCGCGCCACTGCACTCCAGCCTGGGCGACAGAGCGAGACTCCATTTCAAGAAAAAAAAAAGAATTGGTACCAATCCTACTGAAACTATTACAAAAGATAGAGAAAGAGGGAATCCTCTCTAAATCATTCTATGAAGTCAGTATCACCCTAATACCTGAAACCAGAGAGGATATAACCAAAAAAAAAAGGAAAGAAAACTACAGACCAATATCCCTGATGAACGCAGATGTAAAAATCCTCAGCTGGGCATGAATTTTTGTATTTCTTGACCTCGTGATCCGCCCGCCTTGGTCTCCCAAAGTGCTGGGATGCCACCACGCCCGGCCCCACTTTCACTTTTTTTTTTTTTAAAAGAGGGACTCTCGGGTCCGTAGCCCAGGCTGGAGTGCAGTGGCGCCATCTTGGCTCACTGCAACCTCTGCCTCCTGGGTTCAAGCGATTCTCCTGCCTCAGCCTCCCAAGTAGCTGGGACTACAGGTGTGCAACACCACATCCGGGTAAATTTTTTTGTATTTTTAGTAGAGACGGGGTTTCACCGTGTTAGTCAGGATGGTCTCAATCTCCTGACCTCGTGATCTGCCCATCTTGGCCTCCCAAAGTGCTGGGATTGCAGGCATGAGCCACTGTTCCCAGCCCTGACTTTCACTTTTATTCAACATAGTTTCAGAAGTCCTAGCCAGAGCAATCAGACAAGAGAAAAGAAAGAAAGGACATCCAAATCAGTAAAGAGGAAGTCAAACTGCTGCTGTTTGCTGATGATATATAATTATATACCTGGAAAACCCTAAAGACTCATCCCAAAAGCTCCTAGATCTGATAAATGAGTTCAGTAAAGTTTCTGGATACAAAATCAATGAACACAAATCAGTGGCACTACTACACACCAACAGCGACCAAGCTGAGAATCAAATCAAGAACTTAACCCCTTTTACAATAGCTCCAAAAAAATAATTAAATACTTAGGCATATACCTAACCACTGACGTGAAAGACCTCTACAAGGAAAACTACAAGATACTGCTAAAAGAAATCATAGATGACACAAACAAATGAAAACACATCCCATGCCATGGATGTGTAAAATCAGTATTGTGAAAATGACCTTACTGCCAAAAGCAATCTACAAATTCAATGCAATTCCCATCAAAATACCATCATCATTCTTCACCGAACTAGGAGAAACAATCCTAAAATTCATATGGAAACAAAAAAGAGCCCACATAGCAAAGCAAGATTAAGCAAAAAGAAAAACATCTGGGGGCATCATATTACCCGGCTTCACACTATACTATACAGCTATAATCACCAAAACAGCATAGTACTGGTATAAAAACAGGTATATAGACCAACGGAACACAACAGAGAATCCAGAAATAAACCCAAATATTTACAGCCAACTGATCTTCGACAAAGCAAACAAACACATAAACTGGGGAAAAGACACCCTATTCAACAAATGGTGCTGGGATAACTGGTAAGCCACATGCAGAAGAACGAAATTGGATCCTCATCTCTCACCTCATACAAAAATCAACTCACGATGAATCAAAGACTTAAATCTAACCTCAAACCATAAAAATTCTAGAAGATAATACCCAAAATATTCTTCTAGGCATTGGCTTAGGCAAAGATTTCATGACCAAGAACCCAAAAGAAAATGCAACAAAAATAAAGATAAATAGATGGGACTTAATTAAATGAAAAAACTTCTGCACAGCAAAAGAAATAATCAGCAGAGTAAACAACTCACAGGGTTGCAGAGAAAATCTTCACGAACTATGCATCCAACAAAGGACTAATATCTAGAATCTACAAGAAACTCAAATCAGCAAGAAAATAAGAATAATAATAATAATCCCATCAAAAAGTGGGCTAAGGACATGAACAGACGATACTCAAAAGAAGATGTGCAAATGGCCAGTAAACATATGAAAAAATGCTCCACATCACTAATTATCAGGGAAATGCAAATCAAAACCACAATGTGATACAACCTTACTCCTGTAGCAATGGCCATAATTCAAATATCAAAAAATGCTGGGCACCTCACGTCTGTAGTCCCAGCACTTTGGGAGGCTGAAGTGGGCAAATCACGAGGTCAGCAGATCGAGACCATCCTGGCTAATATGGTGAAACCCTGTCTCTACGAAAAATACAAAAAATTAGCCGGGCGTGGTGGCGGGCGCCTGTAGTCCCAGCTACTCCGGAGGCTGAGACAGGAGAATCGCTTGAACCTGGGAGGTGGAGATTGCAGTGAGCTGAGATTGCGCTACTGCACTCTAGCCTGGGCGACAGAGCAAGAGTGTCTCAAAAAAATAATAATAAACAATAAATAAAAAAATAACAGATGCGGCCGGGAGAGGTGGCTCACGCCTGTAATCCCAGCACTTTGGGAGGCCAATACGGGCGGATCACGAGGTAAGGAGATCGAGACCATCCTGGCTAACACGGTGAAACCCCGTCTCTACTAAAAATACAAAAAATTAGCCGGGTGCAGTGGCGGGCGCCTGTAGTCCGAGCTACAGGGGAGGCTGAGGCAGGAGAATGGCGTGAATCTGGGAGGCAGAGCTTGCAGTGAGCGGAGATCGTGCCACTGCACTCCAGCCTGGGCGACACAGCGAGACTCCATCTCAATAAAAAAAAAATAAATTTAAAATAAATAAATAAATAAATAAATAAATAAATAAATAACAGATGCTGGTGTGGATGTGAAAAGCAAACACTTTTAACACAGCTTTTTAACACAGGGAATGTAAACTAGTAAAACCACTATGGAAAACAGCATGGAGATTCCTTAAAGAACTAAAAGTAGATCTTCCATGTGATCCAGCGATCTCACCACAGGGTATCTACCCAGAGGAAAAGACGTCATTATATGAAAAAGACACTTGCACATACATATTTATAGCAGCAGAATTCACAACTGCAAAAATATGGAACCACCACAAATGCCCATCAATCAGGTGGATAAAGAAAATGTAATAATAATAATAATAATGGCATTCCAAGCAACCTGGATGAAGCTGGAGACCATTCTTTTTTTTTTTTTTTTCTTTTTTTTGAGATGGAGTCTCGCTGTCGCCTAGGCTGGAGTGCAGTGGCATGATCTCAGCTCACCGCAAGCTCCACCTCCCAGGTTCACGCCATTCTCCTGCCTCAGCCTCCCAAGTAGCTGGGACTACTGTAGGTGCCAGCCACCACACCCAGCTCATTTTTTGTATTTTTAGTAGAGACGGGGTTTCAGCATGTTAGCCAGGATGGTCTCGATCGCCTGAGCTTGTGATCCGCCTGCCTCGGCCTCCCAAAGTGCTGGGATTACAGGCGTGAGCCACCGTGCCCGGCCAGTTATTCTAAGTGAAGTAACTCAGGAATGGAAAACCAAACATCGTATGTTCTCACTTATAAGTGGGAGCTAAGCTATGAGGACACAAAAGCACAAGAATGATATAATGAACTTTGGGGACTCAGTGGGGAGGGCAATGAGGGATAAAAGACTGCACATTGGGTACAGTGTACATCGCTCAGGTGACGGGTGCACCAAAATTTAGGAAATCACCACTGAAGAATTTATCCATGTAACCAAATACCAACTGTTCCCCAAAAACCTATTGGAATAAAAAATAAATAAATAATATTTTTTAAAAAAAACACACGGGCTGGGCATGGTGGCACACACCTGTAATCCCAGCACTTTGGGAGGCCAAGGTGGGTGGACTATCTGAGCTCAGGAGTTTGAGACCAGCCTGGGCAACATGGTGAGACCCCATCTCTACTAAAAATACAAAAAATTAGCCAGGCGTGGTGGCACAAGCCTGTAGGCCCAACTGCTCATGACACTGAGGCAGAAAAATCACTTGAACCCAGGAGGTGAAGGTTGCAGTAAGCTGAGATCGCACCACTGCACTCCAGTCTGGGCGACAGAACGAGGATGCCTCCAAGAAAACAAAAAATAAAAATAAATAAAAAACAGAAAAATCCCTTATTTCTTTAGCATTATAAAACGTACTAAACACATTCCTTAAATATAATGCATAGTTAATTACCTATCGTACCTATTATTACTAATCTTACCAATCTTTACCAACTGAAAATTCTATAAAACCTGTTTTATTTTATTTTTTTTTTTATTTTATTATTTTTTTTTTTGAGACGGAGTCTCGCTCTGTCGCCCAGGCTGGAGTGCAGTGGCGCGATCTCGGCTCACTGCAAGCTCCACCTCCCGGGTTCACGCCATTCTCCCGCCTCAGCCTCCGAATAGCTGGGACTACAGGCGCCCGCCACCACGCCCGGCTAGTTTTTTGTATTTTTAGTAGAGACGGGGTTTCACCATGCTAGCCAGGATGGTCTCGATCTCCTGACCTCGTGATCCACCCGCCTCGGCCTCCCAAAGTGCTGGGATTACAGGCTTGAGCCACCGCGCCCGGCCCTAAAACCTGTTTTAAAACAATACTCCCCAATAGGTTGTATTTCCATCGTTATTTTTAAGACAACAAAAGGTAAGATCTTTGGTAAGATAAAGGCAACCATGTCTTAAACTGAAAAGTACACAGGACATAGCTAACTGGTCTATACCACTCACAGTGTAGCAGAAAACAGCTGAAAAATCACTCTCTCCAGACAAGACATAAAAATGTTTTTTAAAACATGGGGTGAAACCCCACCTCACAATGTATACCAGAATAAATCTCAGCAGCATCAAAAAGAAACCACATGTACGAAATGAAACCTCAGAAGTACAAGAAGAGCCAACAGTGTGGCTCATGCCTATAGGCCCAGCTACTCAAGAGGCTGAGGTGGGAGGATCCCTTGAGCCAAAGACTTTGTGGTTACAATGAGCTATGATTATACTACTGTACTCCAGCTTGGGCAACAGAGCAAGACCCTGTCTCTTTAAAAAAAAAAGAGAGAGAGAGAGAGAGAGGCCAGGCGTGATGGTTCACACCTGCAATCCCAGCACTTTGGGAGGCCGAGGCAGGCAGATCACGAGGTCAGGAGTTTGAGACCAGCCTGACCAACATGGTGAAACCCCGTCACTACTAAAAATACAAAAATTAGCCAGGCATGGTGGCGCACGCCTGTAATCCCAGCTACTCAGGAGCCTGAGGCAGGAGAATTGCTGGGAGGCGGAGGTTGCAGTGCGCTGAGATCGCAGCATTGTACTCCAGACTGAGTGACAGAGTGAGACTCCTTATAAAAAAAAAAAAAAACAACAGAGAGAGAGAAGAAATAGTACAATAAGAAACTATGGATATTTTTTTAAAAATATTAGGAGGGTTAGGTGTGAATCAAAACCTAAGAGATGTTTTATAGATGTTTGTCTATAGAAAAATGAAATTTCCCAGCCAGGTGTGGTGGCTCATGTCTACAATCCCAGCACTTTGGGAGGTCAAGGTGGGCAGATCACGAGGTCAGGAGATCGAGACCATCCTGGCTAACACAGTGAAACCCCGTCTCTACTAAAAATACAAAAAATTAGCCAGGTATGGTGGCGGGTGCCTGTAGTACCAGCTACTCAGGAGGCTGAGGCAGGAGAATAGCGTGAACCCGGGAGGCGGAGCTTGCAGTGAGCCGAGATTATGCCACTGCACTCCAGCCTGGGCGAAAGAACAAGACTCGATCTCAAAAAATAATACTACTACTTACAAAAAAAAAATGAAATTTCCCAAGGAGGAGGACGAAGAAAAATAAAGGAAAAAAAAGCAAATTTCTATGTAGGAAAAAACTACCATGAGCAAAATCAGAAGACAACTGACAAATGAAACAAAATGTCTGTCCCTCAGATCACAGATTAACGGCTAATTTGTACAAAAAGCTGGGCATGGTGGTACATGCCTACGGTCTCAGCTGCTCAGAGGCTGAGGTGGAATGACTGCAGACCAGCCTGGGCAACATAGTGAGATTCCATCTCTAAAAAAATTTAAACATTAAAAATTTTATAATCATAAAAGAGAACTCCTACCAAGTTAATTTTTTTTTAAGACCAGAGTCCTAGTAAAGTGGGTTCACGACATGAACAACTCATAGAAAATACAGATGGCTCTTAAATATCCAAAACGATGCTTAATTCATAGCACAACACCAAAAAACTATAGTGTTATACCATCTTTCATCTGTCAAATTAGCAAAGATCAAAATAACAATACACTATGCCAGAAGTAAAAATTGGTACAATTTTTAGAAGGTGATCTATGTCTCTAAAATTACAAACACATGTCCTTTTCACCCAGCAATTCCTCACAAGAATTTATTCCTCAGATATACTAGCAACAAGGCAAAATGATGTATGTACAAAGTGATTTATTGCAGTATAGTGTGTAAGAGCTAAAGACTAGAAACATCAATGTCCATCAAAAGAAGAATTATGATAAATTTACACAACGGGATATTGTACAGGCATTAAAGATGCTTTTACACAATAATGTCTTTATCGACAAAGAACAATCCCCGAAGTATACAAAACAAAAACAAGGTGTAAAACAGTGCAGATGCTAAAGTTTGCATTTTTATAAAGGAGGAAAGACTGTATCTGTAATTTTGTGTATTAAAACATTGGCTATCTCTGGAAATACACACAATAACTTAACACTAGTCACTTCAGAGGAGGGGACAGGGGGGCGCCGGAGGGTAGAGCGTGAGAGACTTCATTGCATGCTCTCTGAATTTTGAACCATGTGAACGTATTACCTATCAAAAAATAAAATAGGCCTATGAGACGTCACAATACCTAATTCCCAATGCAGACTTTCTCACTAAGTTACTTGAGAAAGGGCGGGCATGGTGGCTCACTCCTGTAATCCCAGCACTTTGGGAGGCCGAGTCGGGCAGATCACCTGAGGTCAAGAGTTCGAGACCAGCCTGGCCAACATGGTGAAACCCTGTCTCTACTAAAAATACAAAAATAAGCCGGGCGTGGGGTAGGCGCCTGTAATCCCAGATACTTGGGAGGTTGATGCAGGACAAACACTTGAACACGGGAGGCAGAGGCTGCAGTGAGCCAAGATTGTACCATTGCACTCCAGCCTGGGGAACAAGAGCGAGGCTTCACCTCAAAAAATATCCACTACCCATTCAACCAATATTTATTGAATTCTATACGCTTCAGGCACCGTTTTAGACCCTGGTATCTCAGCAACAAAGACAGATAAAGCCCTCCTCTTGTAGATTTTAGGTGGGACTAGTCAGTAAGCAGGCAACAAAATGAACATCAACAAGGAGCATGAAGAAAAATCAGTCAGGAAAGGGAATGGAAGGACTGAGGTGGAAAGGTGATAGCAGTGCCTTTCTGGGTAGGGGTAAGAGAAAGCTTCTTTAACAGAACCACATTTGGGCAGAGACCTGAAGAAGTGAGGGAGCCAGCTCCATGGCCACTGTGGAGGGCATTCTAAGCAGAGGGACTAAGGATTCTAAGCAGAGCGTGTACCATGGCTCCGCAGGTGGGGCGGGGAGGGGTGCAGCTGCTCTTCACAGAATGCAATGGAGGTTATTCGAATAAATAAGGAGGAGGTGGCAGCAAATCACACTGGGGAATTGGGGAGGGGAAAAGCACTGTATCATAAGCAATTCAGATCTTATTCTAAGCGCTATAGAAACACATTAGAAAGTTTTAAGCAGTGAAGAATATGATCTGACCTATACTGTTTAAATGATCACTCTGGCTGACATCAGGAGAACAGACTGTAAGAGGCAAGGATAGAGGCAGGCACCCAGGTGGAGACCTCTGTAATAATCCAAGTGAGAGACGGTGCTTCCTTAAATGAAGGTGGCAGTGGTAGAAGCAGAAGTGATCAGATTCTGGATATATTTAGAGGCGGAGACAACAGGTTCTATGAAAGGACTGGAAGTAGACCATGAAAAAAAGAAGTCACAGGTGACTCCAAAATATTTAACCCAAACAACTTTTTACAATGATCTAACGGGCTCATTTTTAAAAGTCACACCTTCATATAAAGTTCAACTACTCTAAAACAGGTTATGAAGACCATCAACAAAAAGCAATGCTCATCCAAATACCAAACTGGGAAGCTGCAGCCATTTTAAATTTGAAAAAACACACACTTGGGTTCATTCTCTAACTACTGAGCACCTACACCATGCCAGGCATAATACTCGGTACTAGGGACCTCAATTATGCTTAAAATACATAACTGAACACCAAAAAAAAAGATTAACAGGTAAAAATACCAAAATACTAACAGCTGTGGGACATGGAGTTCTTTTCTTCCTGGAGTTTTCCAATTTTCTACAATAAACTCCTCTTTTTATATTTGGGGGGGAAAACCTTTCCTTTTCACTGCTGCCAATTAAGAAAAAATTCCCACACAGCAAATTGATTTAGTGATTTGAATGATTAACAGGCTTGCCTTCTAAAAAAGCTCCTAAACTAGGCAGATTTCTCAGGTCTTTCTTTCATGCCTGCACCTGTTTGCTACCAGTGCTACGGTAAGATATGGGAGCTGTATGGGAAATGGGGAGAAGAGAGAAATACAGTAGAGAGAAATGAGGGGTACAAATAACCACCTGCTGGTCTTTAAATATATCATGTCACCAAACACAGATGAGAAAGATCAGGCAAACAACTGTTCATCGAAAATATTTAACCAAATACGTACTGCATACAATATGCTTAGCATAGCAGTCTGCCCACTGTCAATAAGTAAATGACAAAGTCCCTTGTATATTTATCCATTCACTCAAATATTTATGATCATCATACATCAAAGGCACTGAGCTAGCATGCAGAACAGACAGGAGTTCAGCAATCAATCAGATAAAATCAGCCCTCAATAGTTCATAATCTAGTTTGGTGGGTAGGGAGTAAAAAGACATTAAATTTCAATTTCTACTTATTTATTACTGTGGCATGTGCTAGAGAGGCGACCTGGTAGAGGATAATGGAGACCTGATCTAGTCTGAAGGTCAGGGTAAAAGGCTTGGACAAAATTACATATGAGCTAAGATTTCAAGGAGCAGGAGTTAAACAGATGAAGGGGCAGAGAGTGAGGAACGGAAGCATATTGCAGGCAAAGGAAACAGCATATTAAGAAGAATCTAGGCTGGGCACGGTGGCTCACACCTATTATCCCAGTGCTTTGGGAGGCCAAGGCAGGAGGATAGCTTGAGGCCAGGAATTTAGAGACCAGCCTGGGCAACATGGTGAGACACTGTCTCTAAAAAAATAAGAAGGAGGCCGGGCACGGTGGCTCACGCCTGTAATCCCAGCACTTTGGGAGGCCGAGGCAGGCGGATCACAAGCTCAGGAGATCGAGACCATCCTGGTTAACATGGTGAAACCCCGTCTCTACTAAAAACACAAAAAATTAGCCCGGCGTGGTGGTGGGCACCTGTAGACCCAGATACTCGGGAGGCTGAGGCAGAAGAATGGCGTGAACCCGGGAGGTGGAACTTGCAGTGAGCTGAGATAGAGCCACTGCACTCCAGCCTGGGCAACAGAGCAAGACTCTATCTCTTTTTTTTTTTTTTTTTTTTTGAGACGGAGTCTTGCTCTGTTGCCCAGGCTGGAGTGCAGTGGTGCAATCTCGGCTCACTGCAAGCTCCGCCTCCCGGGTTCACGCCATTCTCCTGCCTCAGCCTCCCGAGTAGCTGGGACTACAGGCGCCCGCCGCTGCGCCCGGCTAATTTTTTCTATTTTTAGTAGAGACGGGGTTTCACCATGGTCTCGATCTCCTGACCTTGTGATCCACCCGCCTCGGCCTCCCAAAGTGCTGGGATTACAGGCGTGAGCCACCACGCCCGGCCTCAAGACTCTATCTCAAAAAAAAAAAAGAAGGAAAAAAATTAGCCAAGTGTGGTGGCACATGTCTACAGTCCTAGCTACTTGGAAGGCTAAGGCAGGAGGACAGCTTAAGCCCAAGGACTCTGAGGTTACCAGTGGGCTATTACTGCACCATTGCACTCCAGCCTGGAAGACAAAGCGAGACCCTGTGTCAAATACATAAATAAATAAGAAGAAGAATCTATGTCAAAAAAGGTTAAGGTTTGTGAGAGGAATTAAAAGGAAGTCAGCAAGTCAGAAAGATATAATGAAGGGAAGAGCGACTGATAAGGTAGGTAAGGGGTAGTTCATGCAGGGCCTTGTACACTGTGTTAGGAATTTAGTCTTTCATGCTAAAAGCAACAGGAACCATTGAAAAGATTTTCAAGCCTGGGAGTGACAATCAGATTCACATTTTTAAAGATCACTGACTGCTCTCCAGAGAATAGATGAGAGGGAGCAACAGTGGACCAGGAGACCAGACAGAGGCTGTATAGTGCCCAGGTGAGATGAGTGAGGGTAGTGAAAACAGAAGCAGATGTAGTCAAGAGATATACTTCAGAGAGAAAATCAATAGGAATTGGTGATAGAATGAAAGGAGGTGGAGAGAGTGAGGTAAAGGAAAAGACAGTCTCATGAATGACAAGATAGTAAGGCATATGAAGACATTCCATGTAAATAGTAACCAAAATAAACTGTCCAATCCTCAGAACAAAATTAGGGCAAAAACAAATAGAGATAATGAAGAGTATAGTATACCAACACAAAGAACAATGCACAGACTAACAATTCTGAATTTAATATAAAGCAAAACCGGCAAAAAGAAACTGTCAAGTCCAGAATCAGTGAGATATTTATAACACATCTATCAGAAACTAATAAGAGGGGCAGTCATAAAAATAGTAATGATATGGACACATGAACAGTATTACAAACTTCATCAAACATGCATGCACAGATATATGTCACCTTCAGCCTAACAGATAGGGAATATACATCCTTTTAAAAAGACATGGAATGTTTTAACTAGGTTACAAAGAAAGACTCACCACATCTCAAATAACCAATATCATAAAAACATTCCATGACACACAATGCAAATAAATTAATCAGTTAAAAAAATTAAACAGCATAAATAGAAACTTTAAAATGCCTGCTTAGGGGAGGCTGAGACGGGCGGATCGCTTGAGTTCAGGAGTTCAAGATCAGCTTCGGCAACGGCAAAACCCAGTCTCTGCCGGGCGTGGTGGTACATGCCTACAGTCCAATCTGAGGATGAGAAGGGGGGTGGGGGAGGGGGGAATTGCTTGAGCCTAAGAGGCGAAGGTTGCAGTGAGCCGTGATAATGTCACTGTACTCCAGCCTGGGTGATGGAGTGAGACCCTGTCCTTAAAAAAAAAAAAAAAAAAAAAAAAAACACACACACACAACAAAACCACTTGCTTAGAAACTCAAAGATTAAAGACAGAATAAAAATGGAAATAACAAACTAGGCCTGGTCCAGTGGCTCATGCCTGTAATCCCAGCACTTCAGCAGGCCAAGGCAGGCGGATTCCTTGGGCCCAGGAGTTGGAGACCAGCCTGGGCAGTATGATGAAATCCTGTATCTAATAAAAAATAAATAAATAATTAGCTAGGCATGGTGGCAAGTCCCTATAGTCCCAGCTACTCGGGAGGCTGAGGTGGGGGGATCACCTGAGCCTGTGAGGTCAAGGCTGCAGACAGCTGTGATCGAACCACGGCACTCCAGCCTGAGCAACAGAGCAAGACCCTATCTCAAAAAAGAAAAAAAAAAAAGAAACAAACAAAAAATTAGATCTTGACATGCTGTTATTTAATACCACAATGATCATACCCACACAGCTAACATACGAGAAGCTCCTGAAACAACACTTAGAAGGAATGTTACAGCCTTGAGCCATCATTAAAAAGCAAGAAAGGATGAACATGTTTTCAATTCAGTAAGCTAGAAAAAGAACAGAGTAAACCTAAATAAAGGAAATAAAGATGACATTCACAAAACAGAAAGCAGATACTAGCTTACTCTTTGAAAAAAATTTTAATTGACAAACTCTTATAAGTCTGTTCAAGAAAAAAAAATAAAATATGAATGAAGGGGTGAAGCTAGAGCTGGTGACTGAACCCAGCAGCCACCCAAGCAGCAGCAGAAAAATGACAGTGCCACCAGAGCTCTGGAGCGGAGGAGGTGAGAGCCACAGCTCCACCCAAAAATGACCACACCCATGACTGGAAACAGGTGGTCCAGAAAGCAAAAGGCAACTGAGTGGAAAAAGGAACTGGCAAAAACCACTCTCAAGAAGGCAGATCCTAAGCTGCCAGTGGCAGACGTAACTCTGCCAAAGCATATGTCGTAGAAGTTTTAATTGCCCTAACAAACTAATTTGCACTTTCACAGGAATACCTGTATTAATTTATTGCAATAAATAGTTTTTCCTTTGGTGATGGAGAAAAGAAACAATTTGAGTAACAAAAGGGAAATATAACTTCTGATAGAGTAGAAACTTATAATGGAAAAGAAAAGGGAAGAGGACTGAGCAATTAAAGAAATCCAACAGTTAAATTCTAGGTAGAGCAGAAAGAACTAGCAAAGGAGGTGAAGTACTGAGTGGGTCAGAAATGTATACAAAAAAAGTTGAGGTTAAAATGTCAAGACAAAGAATGTTTCAATAAAGAGAAGATGATCAATCGTGTCGAATGCTGCTGAGAGGTCAAGGAAGTTGTGGGCCAAGAGGTGTCCAATGGATCTGGCAACATGAAGTTGAGTAATCAGTATCCTGGAGAAATTAGAGCAGTGAGAAGGAAGGCCATATTGCAGTGGAAGGCTGTTTCTATCTGAATTAGTGATTTTGGAGCTAAACCATTTCAGCTGATGACAAGATCCAGCATGTCACTGTGGGAGAGAGTGCCAGAGGTGGACTACAGGAGATTAGTGGGGGGGACGTGGAAGGCAAGAAAGCTAGCAGCCAAGGTACTTGACGGGTCATGTGACGAAGATGAAACCACCCAACATGATGGCAGTAACCAGAGTGGAAAGGAAGGCTGTGAGTCAGGCACTGGAGTCTTCAATGATCAAAAGTGGCCATGAGGAAGAGAGAGAAAGGTGTCGTGAGTCTGAGGGTGGAGGCTCCAAAGGGATGCCAGGAGTGGCAAAATGGACCAAAGCCTGGTCTAATGTGACACTTGCAGTGTATCAGTCAGGGTTCTGTGAAGCCTTTCCAGTTCAACTTGTGAGACACTCTCTGAGCTCCCTGGCAAAGTCAGACTGCTGCCACATCAAGGCAAGCCCCGAGCACAACACCCATCATTTTTAAATTAGCTGAGCTAATAATGCCTTCAGTCTTGCTAACTACGTGTACACCTATTCTGTAATTCAAAGGGGGGAAAAAGGCAATGTAAGGAGTAGCACAATTCTTGTAATTAATGGGAAAGAAGTAGAGATAGCAGCAAAGTCACCTGCTTCTGGAAGGGAGAGTGCAAGCATTTTTTTCCAGGACACCAGGATAGGGAAAGCAAAACTTCCAAACAAAGCTAGTTTCAGGTAATCAAGACACTCTGTAAAGCTTCCTTCTGGGTTAGCCCAAAAGAATTCTAACAACATAAGACTTGAGGTTGTGACTGTCTTATTCAATTTTCTGCTGCTATTAACAGAATACCACAGACTAATTTTTTTTTTTTTTTTTTTTTTGAGACAGAGTCTTGGTCTGTCACCCAGGCTGGAGTGCAGTGGCACAATCTCGGCTCACTGCAGCCTCTGCCCACTGGGTTCCAGCGATTCTCCTGCCTCAGCCTCCTGGCTAGCTGGGATTACAGGCACACGCCACCACACCTGGCTAATTTTTGTATTTTTGGTAGACATGGGGTTTCACCATGTTGGCCAGGCTGGTATCGAACTCCTGACCTCAGGTGATCCGCCCGCCTCGGCCTCCCAAAGTGCTGGGATTACAGGCATGAGCCACCGCACGTGGCCAGACTGAGTAATTTATAAACAAGTTTATTTGGCTCATGGTTCTGATGGCTGGGCACTCCAAGAATATGGCACTGGTATCTGGTGGGGGTCATCCCACGGCAGGAGGCAGAAGCAAGTACCCAACACAGAGAGAGGAAATTGGCCAACTTGTTTTTATGACAAACCCAGTCTCATAATAACTAACCCACTCCCTCAATAATGGCATTAATCCATTCATAAGGGCAGAGCCCTCATGATCTAATCAGCTCTTAAAGGCCCATGTCAATTAAATCCTAAAAGGAGTTTTGGAGGGAACAGACATTGAAATCATAGCAGTGACTAATTTTGAAGTCTCTCAATCAATGCAAAAGGGCTAGCAAGCCTCTGTCTGTGAGCTCCAGTAACTAGCAGATAATTTTGGCTTGTGAAACGGGTTTTGAAAGATTATCTAAGGGCCTAGCAAGGTGGCTCATGCCTGTAATCCCAGCACTTTGGGAGGCTGAGGCAGGTGGACACCTTGAGTTTAGTAATTCAAGACCAGCCTGGGCTACATGGCAAAACCTGTCTCTACAAAAAAACACAAAAATTAGCTGGGCATGGTGGTACACACCTGTAGTCACAGCTGTTTGGGAGGCTGTGGGAGGTTGGCTTAAGCCCAGGAGGCAGAGGTTGCAGTGAGCTGAGATCACACTGCACTCCAGCCTGGGCAACAGAGCGAGACCCTATCTCAAAAAAAAAAAAAGAAAAGAAAGAAAGATTATCTGATGTACTCAAGTGAGTCCTTGTTGGAGGACTATGATTTCAACAAATTCATTCAAATTTCGTTCAACTTAAAAATGAACATAATGTGCCTACTACATACAGGCACTGTGATGCATATGATCAGTAAGATATGGTTGACAAGATATGGTTTCTGCCCTCAAGATTCATAGTCCAGTGGGGTAAATAGAGATTCAAACAAAAAATTCCAACATTGTGTGAAAAGGTGGCAGCTCAATCACAGTAGTTAAACAGCAAGGGCAAAGGAAAGACAGGTTTAAACCACAAAACATTACAATGCAGTCAAAGCTGCATTCAGTGTGCCAATTCCAGGGTATCATATTCCCTGCTGTACTGGTTCTCCTCACTATGAACTTGTCTCAAGAAAAGAACTATGTCTATTACATCTGAGTCCCAATACCTAGACCAGTGCAAGACCTCAGTGTAGTTTGCATCTCTTACTCGTCTATCCAATATCTACTTACAGATCATTCTCCTATCTACTATCTCATACCTCAACTCAAAGTAGTCTCCAGAGCAATCAAGTTGTTGGATAATCCAATCTCTTTGCTAAAGGTATGGGTTAGTAAAGACTGGGTTAACCAGTGCACACTCCCTTGGCCACAGGAATGAGCTGCTTAATCCAATCTGGAACAACGAGTTGAAGAAGGAGGTTTGGTAAAGGCTTCTACGAAATAAGCTTCCTTATTTTTATGACAGCCTGATTAGAAGAGCTGTTCATCCTCATCCTGAATATTACTCTCATTTTGGTCTATGTGGTCCAGTGATGTGAAGCCTGACATTTCTGCCACTGTTTTGACATCTAAACCGGGTGAAACACGGTAGAAAGCAGAACTAATGGAATCTCAGCAAAACGGAGCTAGCGTCCCAATCAAACCATGCCTGAAGTCCACTGTACCTGTGGAATTTTCAGTGACATACACCAATACACCCCTTTAAAATTTAAACTAGTTTGAATGGGTTTCCTGTTACTTGTAAACTACAACATTTCTAAGTATGCTAAATCCTAAAACACACTAGTGAACCCAACATGGGCAATATGGTGAAACCCTGTCTATACAAAAAATACAAAAATTAGACAGGCATGGTGGCTCGAGCCTGTAGTCCCAGCTACTCAGGAGGCTGAGGTGAAAGAGTTGCTTGAAGCCCAGGAGGCTGAAGCTGCAGTGAGCTGTGACTGTTCCACTACACTCCAGCCTGGGTGACAGAGAGAGACCCTGTCTTAAAAAAAAAGGTCAGGCACGGTGGCTCACACCTGTAATCCCAGCACTTTGGGAGGCTGAGGCAGGCGGATCACGAGGTCAGGAAATCAAGACCATCCTGGCTAACATGGTGAAACTCCGTCTCTACTAAAAATAAAAAAAAAAATTAGCCGGGTGTGGTGGCAGGCACCTGTAGTCCCAGCTACTCAGGAGGCTGAGGCAGGAGAATGGCGTGAACCTGGGAGGTGGAGCTTGCAGTGAGCCGAGATCGTGCCACTGCACTCCAGCCTGGGTGACTGAGCAAGACTCCGTCTCAGGAAAAAAAAAAAAAAAAAAAAAAAAGCTAAGCATGGGGCTAGGCACCTGTAATCCCAGCTATTTGGGAGGCTGAGGCAGGAGGACCGCTTGAACCCAGGAGGCAGTGGTTGCAGTGAGCCAAGATGGTGCCACTGCACCCTAGCCTGGGCGACTGAGTGAGACTCTTGTCTCAAAAAAAAAAAAGATATCCAACAACCCAATTTTTTAAAACGGGCAAGGGATATGAAACATCATTCAAAGAAAAAGAAATATATCTCACTCTTAAATCTATACAAAGATGCTCAACCTCACTCAGCACAATGGAAAAACAAAAATTACAATATATCATGTATTAGATCAAATACAAAAGTCTAACAACACACTGTTGGTGAGGCTGTGGGAGAACAGGTACTCTCAGGTATGTGGGGGGACAAAACAGTACAACTTCTATAAAGGGCATTTGGCAACATCTATAAAAAATATAAATGAAGTTGGCCAGGTGCAGTGGCTCACACCTGTAATCCTAGCAATCTAGGAGGCCGAGGTGGGCAGATCACGAGGTCAGGAAATTGAGACCGTCCTGGCTAATACGGTGAAACCCCATCTTTACTAAAAAGTAGAAAAAATTAGCTGGGCGTGGCAGCAGACATCTGTAGTCCCAGCTACTTGGGAGGCTGAGGCAGGAGAATGGCGTGAACCTGGGAGGCGGAGCTTGCAGTGAGCCAAGATCGCGCCACTGCACTCCAGCCTGGGTGACAAAGTGAGACTCCATCTCAAAAAAATATATATATATATATATTTTTTTTATATATAATATATATAATATATTATATATATAAATATATATATTTATATATATAAAATATATATATAAAATATATATATTTATATATATATAAAATATATATATAAATGCAGTTACGCTTTGACCCAGCAGTACCCCTCTGGAAATTTATCATACATGTAAGGTTATTCACTACAGCATTATTCATATTTTTAAAAGGGATCATCAATCAATCAAGAGTGATGTTAAATAAATTATGGCACATCCAAAGCATGGAGTACAAAGCAATGACAAGAAAGAGTGAAGCTCCCTTTTACTAATATGGAAAGATCTCCAATATAGATCATTAAGCAGAAAAAACAAGATGCAAAATACCATACACAGTATGTTCCCTCAATTCCTTCCCATCTCTGCTCAAATGTCGTCTTATTCCTGTAACAACAAAAGAATAACTCAAAAACAAATAAAATATTATCTATAGTTAGAGGAAGGGAGCTAGGAGGGGGAAGGAGAACAGGACTAGAAGACAGACCTCTCTGAATATAACCTTGTTCTATGTGCTGGAACCATGTAAATGTTCTGCATAATTGAAATACAAAATTAAATTTTAAAACCAATCTCTCCTGTTCTAAAACTACAGTGATAATTGTACAAGTCAATAAATTACATTGAATAAAAAATCATTCAATGGTACGCTTAAAACAGATAGCAAGAAAAAATAATTTGAGTGCATTCAAGTTTTTGGTTTTAGAGACAGGGTTTGGCTCCATCACTCAGGGTGGAGTGCAGTGGTATGATCATAGCTCACTGAAGCCTCAAATTCCTGGGCTTAAGCCATCAGCCTCCCAAGTAGCAGGACTACAGATGTACCACCATGCCTGGCTAGTTTTTAAATTTTTGTAAAGCTAGGGTCTCACAATGTTGCCCAGGCTGGTCTCAAATTCCTGGCCTTAAGTGATCCTCCCACCTCAGCCTCCCAAAACTGGATCAAGGTTTTTATTTTTTTGGAGACAGACTCTTCCTCTATTGCCTAGGCTGGAGTGCAGTGGCTCGATCTCGGTTCACTACAACCCCTGCCTCCCCAGCTCAAATGATCCTCCCACCTCAGCCTTCCAAGTAGCTGGGACTACAAACACATGTCACCACTCCTAGCTGATCTTTTTAAAAATTTTTAATAGAGATGAGGTCTATGTTGCCCAGGCTGGTCTCGAACTCCCGAGATAAAACGATCTGCCCACTTCGGTCTCCCAGAGTGTTGGGATTACTGGCCTGCGCCACCGCACCCAGCTGGATTAAGTTTTAAGAGGCAGTGAAAGAATCAAACAAAGCTAGTAAAGACCAGTGCCTCTTCAACTTTAGTGTGTACATGAATCACCTGGGAATCCTCTTAGAATACAAATTTAATTCAGTAAATGGGGCCAAATACTCTGCACTTCCAACAAGCTCCCAGGTGACCGCTGATGATGCCGATGCTGGTCTGTGGATCACACTTTGAGGGTTGAGACAACTTAAACAACTAGAGGTGCTTTTGCTCTAAGAAGTAGCTGAGAAATGGGGCAGCAGCTATTGGAGCCACATGACCCATAGAAAATGAGTGGGTGGGCCGGGTGCGGTGGCTCATGCCTGTCATCCCAGCACTTTGGGAGGATGAAGTGAGAGGACCACTGGAGCCCAGGAGTTCCAAGACCAGCCTGGGTAACATAGTGAGACTCCACCGCTATAAAAAATGTAAAAATTAGCCAGGGGTGTGGTAGTGCGCCCTTTTAGTCCCAGCTACTTGGGAGTGTGAGGTGGGAGGATCACTTGAGGCCAGAAGTTTAAGGTTGCGGTGAGCTATGATCACACTACTACACTCCAGTCTAGGTGACTGAGAGACCCTGCCTTGAAAAAAAGAAAGAAAAAAATGAATGGGTGTCAGAAAGAGTCTCTCCCCCGACAACTGTTTTAAAATGAGAGAAACAGCGACACACTTGTAGGAAACAGAGAATAGCGATTAGCCAAAATGAGGTGGGATTTAGCAAACAAGTCGGGGAGGTGACTTTAGACAGGGGCAGAGCACTTCCTTAACAATAGAAGGGGAGGCATCTGGTACAGATGCCAGAAGCTGAGATGTGAGGGTAGAAATCTGGAGAAATTATCTTTTGACTGCTTAACAGTTCTAAGTGAATAAGAAGTACAGTCATCAGCTAAGAATAATAGGGAAGATTTGAAGACAAAGTTGTAAAATTGTCATCTAGGCTGGGGGCAGTGGCTAACGCCTGTAATCTCAACACTTTGGGAGGCTGAGGTGGGAGGATCGTAAACAGGAGTTCAAGACCAGCCTGACCAACATGGTGGAACCCCATCTCTACTTAAAACACAAAAATTAGCCAGGCGTGGTGGTACATGCCTGTAATCGCAACTACTCAGGAGGCTGAGGCAGGAGAATCTCTTGAACCCCGGAGGCAGAGGTTGCAGTGAGCTGAGATTGCGCCATTGCACTCCAGCCTGGGCAATATAGTAAGATTCCATCTTAAAAAAAAAAATAAAACTGTCATCTAGAAGGGTGGGGTCAGTGTGGTACAACTGCTTGTCAGCGCCATGCACCCCTCCAAGGTGATGGTTCTGAATCTTAGGGGAATATGGGCAGCACAGAGTGCTATTCTTCAACCACATGCAAGGCAAATGTGCAGATGTGCAGTAGGCAGAGGATTCACTTTAGCCAAGATTGGGATTGTGTATACGAGGGGAGTTATAATGATTGGTCACTGCACTGGAACGGGGTAATGCTTTAGAGAGTGGCAGTGAGGCAGGGCTGAAAGCATTGAGAAAGGAAGGGAAGCGATGCACCCCATGAGACAGCACTGATACAATCTGATGACTTCAGCCCTAAAGGAGGACAATATACTAATGTAGTACATTACCTTGGAAATAGCACCAAAATAAAATACATTTTAAAACATATTTTAAAATCATAACTAAGAATTTTAAAAAAGGCTAGGATACAGCCAACATTTAAATGACCACCACTAAGGAAGATAATCCTACCCTCCCTAAGCCTTGCACAAGCTTCAGCCCTCACACTGCAGCTCAGACTCCCAGGAGCCAACAGTTGCCACATCCTTAGGCCTTGAGCTAAATTCTAGTTCTCTTGGTTCAGAATCCCCTCCCCTTTCAGCTGACCCACCATCCAAATTCAAATGTCACCTTATTAAAGCTTCTCTAAAGTTCCTGCTGCAATTGAGACAAACATTACACTGTCATCACCTATTATCTGAACCAAATGGAACAGAGTCCACTTTGTAGAGTGGTTCTCATATTCTGCCCTCTAGTTAGGATAGCAAGAGTGATCAGGAAGAAGAAAAACGAAGCAAGAAGCATAGCCAGCTTAGAATTCCAGATGAGCAACTGCTGAGTGAAAGTAACACAAGAGAGCTCTTCATGGAGCTAAAAGTTTCACTTCACAGGACATGAGAAACTAGTTACCCTTCTTATATTCAATCACACATGTGATAATAAAGAAGTTAAGTAAAGACTTACCTAAATCAGGTTGCTTACGCTTTCTATGCCATGGACTCCTTACAATCGTTTTTTGTTGTTTTAGAGACAAGGTCTCTGTTGCCCAGGCTGGAGTGCAGTGGTGTGACCATGACTCACTGCAGCCTCAATCTCCTGGGTTCAAGAGATCCTCCCACCTCAGCCTCTTGAGTAGCTGGGACAACAGGCACGTGCCACAATGCCCGATAATTTTTAAAAATTTTTTGCAGAGATGGGGGTCTCACAGTGTTGCCCAGGCTGGCCTCAAACTCCTGGCCTCAAACAATCCTCCCACCTCAGCCCCAATAATTTTTATCTTAATCTATCTATCTATCTATCTATTTATTTAGAGACGGAGTCTTGCTCTATCGCCCCGGATGGAATGCAATGGCACAATCTTGCTCACTGCAACCTCCGCTTCCCAGGTTCAAGCGATTCTCCTGCCTCAGGTTCCCAAGTATCTGGGATTACAGGTGCCTGCCACCACGCCCAGCTAGTTTTTGTATTTTAAGAAGGGGTTGGCCGGGCGCGGTGGCTCACGCCTGTAATCCCAGCACTTTGGGAGGCCGAGGCGGGCGGATCACAAGGTCAGGAGATCGAGACCATGGTGAAACCCCGTCTCTACTAAAAATAGAAAAAATTAGCCGGGCGCAGTGGCGGGCGCCTGTAGTTCCAGCTACTCGGGAGGCTGAGGCAGGAGAATGGCGTGAACCCGGGAGGCGGAGCTTGCAGTGAGCCGGGATTGTGCCACTGCACTCCAGCCTGGGCGACAGAGCAAGACCCTGTCTCAAAAAAAAAAAAAAAAAAAAAAAGAAGGGGTTTCACCATGTTGGTCAGGCGGGTCTCGAATTCCTGCCTCAGATGATCCGCCCACCTCAGCCTTCCAAAGTGGTAGGATTACTGGCATGAGCCACCGCACCTGACCCCAATAGTTTTTAAATACATAAATTTATAAAAGAAATCTATGGCCAGGCATGGTGGCTAAGACATATAATCCCAGTACCTTCGGAGGCCAGAGCAGAAGGATCACTTGAGCCCAGGAAGTCAAAGCTGAAGTGAGACTCTGTTTCAAAAAAAAAAAAAAATCTACTTTTTTTTTTTTTTTTTTTTTTTTTTTGAGATGGAGTCTCGCTCTGTTGCCCAGGCTGGAGTGCAGTGGCGCGATCTCGGCTCACTGCAAGCTCCGCTTCTCGGGTTCACGCCATTCTCCTGCCTCAGCCTCCTGAGTAGCTGGGACTACAGGCGCCCGCCATCGCGCCCGGCTAATTTTTTTGTATTTTTAGTAGCGACGGGGTTTCACCGTGGTCTCGATCTCCTGACCTTGTGATCCGCCCGCCTCGGCCTCCCAAAGTGCTGGGATTACAGGCGTGAGCCACTGCGCCCGGCAAAAATCTACATTAAAATACAGTTGTATTACACTAAGTAACTATAAATTTTCAAAAATTGCTTAATTACATGTCAAATAACAAGATCTAATGGGGCCAGGCGGAGTGGCTCACGCCTGTAATCGCAGCCCTTTGGAAGGCCAAGGCGTGTGAATCATGAGGTCAGGAGATCGAGACCATCCTGGCTAACATGGTGAAACCCTGTCTCTGCTAAAAATACATAAAAAATTAGCCAGGCGTGGTGGCGGGCGCCTGTAGTCCCAGCTACTCAGGAGGCTAAGGCAGGAGAATGGTGTGAACCCAGGAGGTGGAGCTTGCAGTGAGCCGAGATCGCGCCACTGCACTCTAGCCTGGGGGACACAGCGGGACTCTGTCACACACACAAAAAAAATCTAATGGTAATTTCAAAGTAGTGATGAGTGTCAATGATATTTGACACATGTGCAACAACCACAATGTGATACAAAAACATCTGTGGGCCAGGAGTGCTGCCTCATGCCTCTAATCCCAACACTTTGGGAGGCCAAGGTGGGAGGTTCACATGAGCCCAGGAGTTCAACACCAGCCTAGGGTATAATATAGTGAGACTGTCTCCACACACACACACAAAAATTTAAAATTAGCCAAGCTTCATGTAGACCCATCTACCTGAGAAAGTCAGGTGGGAAGATCATTTGAGCCCGGGGATGGAGGTTGCAGTGAGCCCACGTCATACCACTGCACTCCAGCCTGGGCGACGGGGAGACTCTCTCAAAAAAAAAAAAAGAAAAAAGAAAAAGAAAATGTGATTTTCACTGATAATTGCCACAGGTTCCATTATTATTCTGATGTCGTCTATATTCATAACTGAGGAACATGTTAAATGTCAAAAGTTAGTAAAATAAATAAATAAATTTTTAAAAGTGAAATGTTTTTCCCATTCAGGCTACCCTCTAAATTCTAGTAAGGTTAAGGAGCCCTAATGAGCGAATGCTATCTAATAGAGCTGACATAGTCTGCACATCTACAAAGGGATGGAAAAGGCTGAGCTCCTGTATCTGCTTTCCCTTCTCCCCAGAGTCTCTTCAACCTTTGAAAATCCCCACACTGCTCTCCCAGTAATCTCTCTCCGGTCTCTAAGGCTGCTCTCCTTTCCCCATTCTTACCCAGTTTCCCCCTCTCCTTGCAGGGCTCCAGATGAAAGAAACCAGCAGTCAGTTAGCAAATCACATGTGAGAGATAGTAGAATGAGTCAGTTCCAGCTCTTTGGTATATCCTTGTATAACTAAAAGAAACATCTTACATTTGACAGTACCCTACCATTTCTGAAAGAGTGTTTATATAATTATCTCACTAATCCTTAAAAAAACTGTGAAGTAGGCAGGACAGATATTCTCATCTCTATTTACAAAAAAATGAAACCTGAGGCTCTGAGAGGTTAAGCAACCTGCTCAAAGTCACAGAGATCATCGTACAAAAGGCAAAATATGCACTGTTGGAGCAATCTCAACCTCTAAAACGGCTCCAAACATGAGTTGGTCTATTTTAAACTCAGAACTGCTGGGATGGCAGCTTCAGGTTAATGTAGAGAGTAAAAGCTGGACAAAATCACAAGTTTTCATCCTATCAATTATTAATAATCCTATCAATTATTATCCATGTCCTTGAATCTATTTCTTCTTCCATAAAGTAGGAACAATAATAATAAATGACTGCCTGACCTTACCTCCCATAAAGCTCATCTAAGGTGCTCTACGTAAATGCTTTATAGACTGTGAAGTTATCATTCTCACCAATAATAAAGGACAGCATAAAAACAAAAAGGCAACAAAGCATTCATTCATTCATTCATTCATTCATTCATTCGATAAATATTTCAGTGCCTGCAACGTGCCAAGCACTGTTCTAGGTACCGAACAGGGGATACAATGATGAATAAGACAGAAAGGCTTATTCATGCTCTCAGGAAGTTGATGTTCAATAAGGAAGGTGAGAGAGACTGACAAATGCATACGTAAGTAAGCATGACAATATCAGTGCTATGGTCTGAATGTTTGTGTCCCCCCCAAAATTCATTTGTTGAAACTTCATTACCAATGTGATAATATCAAGAGGTGGGGGCTTCTGGGTGATCAGATCATGATGGTGTGGTTCCCACGGACGGGATCGGCGCACTTATGAAAGAGGTCCCAGGGAGCTGCCTTCCCCTTCCACCATGTGAGGACACAGTGAGTAGACAATAAACCAGAATGAGAGCCCTCACCAGATAATGAATCTGCCAATACCCTCATCTTGACTTTCCAGACTCCAGAACTGTGAGAAATAAACTTCTGTTCTTTACAGGCTACCTAGTCTATGCTATTTTGTTACAGCAGTCTGACAGACTAAGACAACCAGTAGTAAGTAGTATATGAAAGATTTTTTTCTTTTTTTGAGACAGGGTCTTGCTCTATAACACAGGCTGGAATGCAGTAGCATGGTCACAGCTCACTGCAACCTCAAACTCCTATGCTCAAGAGATCCTCCCACCTCAGTCTCCCCTGGAACTACAGATGCGTGCCACCACATCCAGCTCATTTAAAACTTTTAACATAGTGAGACAAAGTCTAGAACTCCGGGCCCCAAGCAATCCTCCTGCTTCAGCCTCCCAAAGTGCTAGGATTATAGGCATGAGCCACTGTACCCAGACGTTACTGAAGGTGACCGATAGTACCACAAATTTATGGTCAAGAGGAGGTTCTCTGATGGATGGTGACATTTCAGCTGTGATCTAACCAGCAAGAAGGAGACAGCAACGCATAAAATAAGGGAGGTGAACATTTTTAGTAGAGGAAGCAGTTAATATAAAGAGGTTCCAGGGAGAGCACAGGTTGGACTAGCAAAGTGTCATCTAGCAATGTATTAGGCTGTTCTTCCATTGCTACAAGGAAATAGCTGAGACTGGGTAATTTATAAAGAAGAAGGCGGCTGGGTGCGATGGCTCACGACTGTAGTCACAGCACTTTGGGAGGACAAAGCAGGCAGTTAGGAGATCGAGACCATTCTGGCTAACATGGTGAAACCCTGTCTCCACTAAAAATACAAAAACACAACCGGGCGTGGTGGCAGGTGCCTGTAATCCCAGCTACTCGGGAGGCTGAGGCAGGAGAATGGTGTGAACCCGGGAAGCAGAGCTTGCAGTGAGCTGAGATCATGCCACTGCACCCCAGCCTGGGCGACAGAGCGAGACTCCATCTCAAAAAAAAAAAAAGAGTTTTCACTGGCTCATCGTTCTGCAACCTTTACAGGAAGCATAGTGCTGCCACCTACTCGGCTTCTAGGGAGGCCTCAGGAAGCTTTCAATCACGGCAGAAGGTGAAGAGGGAGCAGGCACTTCATGTGGAGAAAGAAGGTGCAAGAGGGAGACAAGGAAGTGCCACACACACTTTTAAACAGCCAGTTCTGGAGAGAACTCGTACTCACTAGCATGAGGACAGCATCAAGTAGATGGTCCTAAACCACTCCTGAGAAATCCACCCCTTGATCTAATCACCTCCCATCAGGCCCCACCTCCAAAACTAGGGATTACTATTCAACATGAGATTTGGGCAGGGACCAGAGCTCCCACTGAGACTCCTAGTCCTGTGCTTACTGACGATATAAGTCCCTAGCTTATTGTTAAGCACTCTGGTTCTAGGGTTGAACAGAACTGGATTCAAACCCCAGGACAATGGCTTATTAGTTTTATAACCTATGCAAAGTATCCAACTGCTACAAACCTCAGTTTTCTCACCTGCAAAATAAGGATACTAATAGTATCTATTTTATAAGATGATTTGCAAAGATTTAATGAGATCACGCGGCCGGGTGCGGTGGCTCATGCCTGTAATCCCAGCACTTCGGGAGGCTGAAGTGGGCAGATCATGAGGTCAAGAGATCCAGACCATCCTGGCCAACATGGTGAAACCCCATCTGTAGTTAAAATACAAAAATTGGCCAGGGGTGGTGGCGTGTGCCTGTAGTCCCAGCTACTCAGGAGTCTGAAGCAGGAGAATCACTTGAACCTGGGAGGAGGAGGTTGCAGTGAGCCAAGATCCCACCACTGTACTCCAGCCTGGCAAAAGAGCAAGACTCCGTCTCAAAAAAAAAAAAAGAGAGGTCATGCATAATCTGTTAGCACAATATCCATAATTATCCATAATCCATGTTATTAAGATGATTAATATGTTATTAATAATGTTAGCTATTACTATTATTACATGATCTCTTAAACCTTGCTGTCTTTCTTTTCAATACTTCCAGGGATGTTCAGCTTATTTCTTTATATCCGAGAGGAAGAAAGAGTACTCCGCAGTGACTCACACCTATAATCCTACCACTTTGGGAGGCTGTGGTGGGAGGATCAGGTCAGGAGTTCAAGACCAGCCTCAGCAACATGATGAAACCCTGTCTCTATAAAAAATACAGAAATTAGCCGGGCATAGTGGCACGTGCCTATAGTCCCAGATACTCAGGAGGGTGACATGGGGAGATCACTTGATCCCAGGAGGCAGAGGCTGCAGTGAGTTGAGATCGTGCCAGTGCACTCCAGCCTGGGCAACAGAGTGAGACCCTGTGTCCAAAAACAAAAAAGTAAAAATTAGCCAGGTATGTGGGTGGTGGCATGCTCCTATAGACTCAGCTACTCGGAAGGCTGAGGTAGGAGGATTATTTGGGCCCAGGAGGTTGAGGCTGCAGTGAGCCATGATTGTGTCACTGCACTCCAGCCTGGGTGACAAAGTGAAATCTTGTTTCATTTAAAAAAAAAAAAAAAAGGAAAAAGGAAAAGAAAAGAGTACCCACATCACATCTCTTCTATAAAATATTTCCTGGCCCAGCATGGTGGTTCATGCCTATAATCCCAACACTTTGGGAGGCCGAGCAGGGAAGATCATTTGACCTAGGCAAGACCAAACCAGACAACGTAACAAGACCTCGTCTCTACCAAAAAAAAAAAAAAAAAATTAGCCAGGCATGGTGGTGCACACCTGTAGTCCCAGCTACATGGGAGGCTAAGGTGGAAGGATGGCTTCAGTCCAGGAGTTCAAGGCTGCAGTGAGCTATGAGTGAGCCACTACACTCCAGCCTAGGCTACAAAGTGAGACCTGGTCTCAAAAAAAAACAAAAACAAAAAAACCCTCCTAATTACTTTTTAACCTACTATCTCCCACTCTCAGGAATGACATCAGTATCAGCCATAGTTCATTTTTTGACACAAAAGCTTGTGTAAGAGGCCTAGGCACAGGCCTTAGGTTTAACATCAGGCTCTACCGTAGCCCTTCAGTATTGGTGGACACATCACAATCTCTCCAATGACAAAAAAAAAAAAAATCCCCAAAGGATGGTTTTGAAGAGAAAATAAAAAGGCTATAAACTTTAAAGAGTTATGCATTTATCCTCTCACCAACTGTACACAGCACCTATGAATAGGCAATGTTCAGTTTTGAATGCTTTTCTAGCAGCTGCCTTATCATTGCTGGTTTACTTGTCCATCTCACCACTAGACTGTAGGCACTCTGGGCCAAGGACTATGTCTTATCTATCTTTGGATCCACAGGTCCAACAAATGTTAGTAGAATTGAATAAGCCCTTGATTATTCCACTGGACTGTGAACCCTTTGATAGCAGAGATTCTTAACAATATAGAGCAGGCACTCAGCAAGTCCTTTTAGAATGAGTGTGTGAATATCATGTCCCTCCTTGGTTAGATGATACTCCTCTTAAGGTCAGGGCCCATACCTCATACTTGTTTGATTTCCCATAGTCTGGCATACTGCTTTTCACACAAAAACTACTCAGATATTTATTAAATGAAATATTAAGGCAAGATAGAGCCTCTAAAGCAGAAATCCAAGTAAGTAAAGAGAATGAGAATCTGTACAAGTTTTACTGCAGCAGAACAAAAAAGCGCAGTAAAAGGGTAAGCTGGTTGTGAGTCAACTAAAGAAAAAAACAGCTTCATGGCAGAGCAATAATCTACAGTGTGGTAACTAAGAATGTTAACATAGTCCTTCTTACTAAATTATTCTTACTTTTTTTTGAGATGGTCTCATTCTGTCGCTGAGGCTAGAATGCAGTGGCTCCATCACACTGCAGCCTCGACCTCCCCACCCTGGGTTCAAGCAATCCTCTTACCTCGGCCTCCTGAGTAGCTGGGACTACAGGTACACATCACCACACTCAGCTAATTTTTAATTTTTTGTAGAAATAGGGTCTCACTATGTTGTCCAGGCTGGTTTCCAACTCTTAGCCTCAAGAAACCCTCCCACCTCGGCCTCCCAACGTGCTAGGATTACAGGCGTGATGTAATCCTATGCCAGGCCTGATTCTTACTTTGTAAATATAAAATCCTTATAAATTCCTTCCTCATGAATGATTCTTGCTTCTTTCTTATAAAACCTATATATTTAAGCTATTTCCCTATTGATACAAAGCAAGATAAGATGTAACACAGACTGATTTGGCATGTTTTAGAATAATATATCTACTTTTTAAAAATCTACTACAAAATAGAATTGACGTCCAGGTGCGGTGGCTCACACCTGTAATCCCAGCACTTTGGGAGGCCAAGGCGGGTGGATCACGAGGTGAGGAATTAAGAGACCAGCCTGGCCAATACAATGAAACCCCAGCTCTACTAAAAAATACAAAAATTAGCCCGGCATGGTGGCGTGTGCCTGTAGTCCCAGCTACTCTGGAGTCTGAGGCAGAGTCTGAGGCGGAGGGTGCAGTGAGCCGAGATCGAGCCACTGCACTCCAGCCCGGGCGACAGAGTGAGCCTCTATCTCAAAAAAAATAAATAAATAAAATAGAATTGACAACAGAAAATATTTCTCAATTTACAAATTACCAACTGGCAGAGAAGCTGAAAAGTTGAGAAAAATGCTAAAAGAGCAGTTGACATCTAAAGCTCAATCAGAAATAAAAATGAAGCATTTCTGAAATTAGAAATACAAGGCAACAAATATAAAAATTTATTAAAAATATGATCTGCACACATTTTGGGGCAAATCATCTATTTAAAATCCAATGCAATATTCTACTAGGCAGAGAAATACTTTTCCACTTCACCTTTACTCCTTAATTCCACTTGATACTTATATTGCTATGCCACATGCAGAGCACATACTCTCTACTTTATATTGTAATGCTAAACACAAAATCAGCCGGGTACAGTGGCTCACACCTGTAATCCCAACACTTTGGGAGCACAAGGCAAAAAGGGTCACTTGAGCCCAGGAGTTCAAGGCCAGCCTAGGCAACACAGCAAGACCCAGTCTGTACAAAAAATAATAATAATAATAATAATAATTTTTTTTTTTTTTTTTTTTTGAGATGGAGTCTCGCTCTGTCACCCAGGCTGGAGTGCAGTGGCGCGATCTTGGCTCACTGCAAGCTCCACTTCCTGGGTTCAAGCGATTCTCCTGCCTCAGCCTCCTGAGTAGCTGGGACTACAGGCGCCCGCCACCACACCAGGCTAATTTTTTTTGTGTTTTTAGTAGAGATGGGGTTTCACCATGTTAGCCAGGATGGTTTCAATTTCCTGACCTCATGATCCGCCCGCCTCGGCCTCCCAAAGTGCTAGGATTACAGGCGTTAGCCACTGCACCCGGCCTACAAAAAATTTTTTAAAATTATCCAGGTGCAGTGGCATATGTCTGTAGTCCCAACTACTCAGGAGGCTGAGGTAGGAGGATCACTTGAGCCCAGGAGGTTGAAGCTGCAGTGAGCTATGATCATGCCACTGCCCTCTAGCCTAGGTGACACAGTGAGACCCTATTCCAAACACACACACACACACACACACACACACACAAAGCCAAACTCTTTAAAAACAGGAGTGTTAAATACACTTCACATTGGCCACAATAGACAGCAGTGCCTCATATATACCAGTCATCAATAAATGCTTGATGAATGAGGATTATGTTTTGTTTTGTTTTTTGAGACAGAGTCTCAGCTCTGTCACCCAGGCTGGAGTCCAGTGGCACAATCTCAGCTCACTGCAGCCTCAACCTCCCAGGCTCGAGCAATTCTCCCACCTAAGCCACGTGAATAGCTGGGGCCACAGGCATGCACCACCACACCTGACTAATTTTTTCTTGTAGAGATGGTATCTCACTATGTTGCCCTGGCTGGTCTAAAACTTCTGGGGTTCAAGCAATCCTCCTGCCTCGGCCTCCTAAAATACTGGGATTATAGGCATGAGCCAAGGTAACTTGTCACTGACACTGTCAATTTCAAGTGTCCTGAAAATTAAAACTGAATTCTACCAATTAGAAATGTATACCAATTAAGGTTACTTCTATTTTTAAGGTCTCCTGAATAACCAAATAAGATCACACTTCATATTACTGCACAAACTAACCTCACTGAGAAAGAAACAGAATTATTCTCTAAGATACTAAATTCCAGATGACAAAAATCTTCCTATTTTTAAAACAAGGTTCTTGGCCAGGTGCACCAGCCCACGCCTGTAATCCCAGCACTTTGGGAGGCCCAGGCAGGAGGATCACCTGAAGTCAGGAGTTCAAGACCAGCCTGGCCAACATGGGGAAACCCCGTCTCTACTAAAAATACAAAAATTAGCCGGGCGTGGTGGCAGGTGCCTGTAATCCTAGTTACTCGGGAGGCTGAGGCCTGAGAATGGCTTGAACCCAGGAGGTGGAGTTTGCAGTGAACCGAGATCATGCCATTGCACTCCAGCCTGGGGAACAGAGTGAGACTCTGTCTCCAAAAATAAAAATAAAAATAAAAATAAAATAAAATAAAATAAGGTTCTTTAGCCACACAGCCAAACCACTCAATGACAAAATCCACCATGTTTTGATGCTTGCTCACGCTCAAGTTTTCTATCAAAGCACATTACCCTTAAGTCACTATATTAAGTCAATGATAATAAATATCATATAAGTGACACGTTTTTTGAGGGCAAAGACTTTGACTACACCCAGCATCTAAAACAGTACCTTGTATCTGGTAGGCATACTCCATGAATATTTGCTGAAAGAATGGCATTCATGACTATCTCATGGACTTCAATGACATATTCCAGGTGCTTCTCACCATTGCTCATATCCACCCATGAAGTCCTCCTTTTTTGGGGAGGTCTCACTTTGTTGCCCAGGCTGGAGTGCACTGGCATGATCTTGGCTCACTGCAACCTCCACCTCCTGGGTTCAAGCGATTCTCCTGCCTCCTGAGTAGCTGGGATTACAGGCATGCACCACCATGCTTGGCTAATTTTTGTATTTTTTGTAGAGATGGGGTTTCACCGTGTTGACCAGGCTGGTCTTGAACTCCTAATCCCAGATGATCCACCCGCCTCAGCCTCTCAAAGTGCTGGGATTACAGGTTACCCAATGGAGTCTTTCAAAATCTCATCACCACCCTCCTCTTCAAAGCCAAGAGAACCCAGGTATAGTACGAAAGTATATCCGCTTTAAATGATGTATTAAGATGCTTTCCCCTCAGTATGCAACATTCTAAAGTCAAATAAATCATCAATATTTCAGAAGTCAGTAAATAGCCTTTAATGGAAAAGAAACACAAGTTTCCAGTCATTCAGCAACCCTGTGTGACCTACTAAATTAAGTACAAGATTTCTCAAAGTATATCTAATACAAAAAGTTCTAGACTTCAGAACCTCTTTCTAAATTACAAAAGGGGAGCCAGGGAGGTGTGAAAAATTACAAAAGGGGAGAAGGATGTGAACACGAACCTCTCTGAAGCAGTGAAGTATCTAAAACCAGTCTGTTAGGGGGAAATTTTTTTTTTTTTTTTTTTTTTTTTTAGACGGAGTCTTGCTTTGTCGCCCAGGCTGGTTTTTTGTATTTTTTAGTGGAGACGGGGTTTCACCATGTTAGCCAGGATGGTCTCAATCTCCTGACTTCGTGATCCGCCTGTCTCGGCCTCCCAAAGTGCTGGGATTACAGGCTTGAGCCACCGCGCCCGGCCCGGGAAAATTTTTTTTAAAGGCATCTAGTTCACCCTCCCACACAAAGCAGGAATTCCTCCAATGTCACCAACAGGTGGTCCTGCAGTTTTTGACAAAGAGACAGAACATTTCCCGTATGAGCATTCCCATAACAGAACGCTCATTCTCTCTCAAGTCAACCCATTACCTTCTTCTTTAAATAGGATCTAAAAATACTTCAGCTTTTATGAACTGACTCTTCTTCTGGCCCCAACTTCATCTCAGCATCATGAACATAAAGCTCTTCTAGTCGGGTGTGGTGGCTCATGCCTGTAATCCCCAGCACTTTGGGAGGCTGAGGAGGGTGGATCACGAGGTCAGGAGTCCAAGACCAGCCTGGCCAAGATGCTGAAACCCCGTCTCTACTAAATATACAAAAATTAGCTGGGCATGGTGGCAAGCGCCTATAATCCCAGGTACTTTGGAGGCTGAGACAGGAGAATCACTTAAAACCCGGGTGCTAGAGGTTGCAATGAGCCAAGATCAAGCCACTGCACTCCAGCCTGGGCGACAGAGCAAGACTTCGTCTCAAAAAAAAAAAAAAACTCTTCTAGCATAAAGACCTAAAAATCACAATGTTTTCAGCTTGCTTTCCCAAACACCCCACCCCTCTCAATTCCAAATCAAGTTGGCAAAGAAAAAAAAAAAAAAAAACAACTCAACAAAAAAAAAAAAAAATCATTTCATTTTAAAAAAAAAAAAAAAAAAAAAAAAAAAAACCTGAGCACAGAATCATACAACCTTTAGAGTTGGAAAAACCTTAGAACCCTCTAAATTTACTTCCTACTTCCTGTAGTTATCACTTCAGTAACTTCTCTGGGCAGTACATTTGTGGCCTGGAATCTTAAGATGTGGGGAGGTAGGAAGATTCTTTGGCTTGAATGTTAAGTCATTCTGAGTACAGTTTTTGTTTATTATTGATTGTTTTGGTTTTTTTTGAAAAAGGCTCTCATTCTGTTGCCCGGGCTGGAGTGCAGTGGCACAATTACAGCTCACTGCAGCCTCAACCTCCCCAGTTCAAGTGACCTTCCCAACTCAGCCTTCCAAGTAGCTGGGACAAGAGGCACATGACACCATGCCCACCCTTGTAGAGACAGGGTTTCACTATGTTGCCCAGGCTGGTCTCGAACCCACATGAGGTTTCACTGTGTTGCCCAGGCCGGACTCCTGCAATCCTCCCACCTCGGCCTCCCAAAGTGTTAGGATTACAGGTTTGAGCCACCACTCCTGGCCTGAGTACAGTTTTTAAAAGTTGTACATGGATCTTGTAGGTGACATAGTTTGACAGAAGTAGATCAAAAGTAATCTGTATCACTTGTTTACTATTACTTCATTGTCTCTTATACAATTTCCCTATTTTAAGAAGGTTAAATAAATTTGTTACTTACTAGCAATATTTTTAAATGTCTTTTAAAAGATATGAGCTATTAAAAAATACCCAAGTTACTTTCGGGCCCAAAATTGAATAGGTTTTTCAGCTTCTAAAGATCTCTTTCAAGTTTGGCATAGACATGGCTTTACTCAGTCATCCACTCAACAAATACACAGTAAGGGCCTAACTCTAAACTGGACACTGCACTGGGCATTGAGAAGATGGAGAGAAGGAAAGATAAGGTCCCTATTCTAAGGGAGCTTTGTTTACAGAAGGCACAATTGCATCATCACACAGAATTACAAATTCAGAAAAGTGCTAGGAAGGCAAAGTACAGGATGCTCTAAGAACACATACACATAATATGGCCTGTAATCACAGCACTTTGGGAGGCTGAGGCGGGTGAATCACTTGAGGCCAGGAGTTCCAGACCAGCCTGGCCAACATGGCAAAACCCTGTCTCTATTAAAATACAAAAATGAGCCAGGCACAGTGGCGCATGCCTGTAATCCCAGCTACTCAAGAGGCTGAAGCATAAGAATCACTTGGGCCCAGGCAGCAGAGGATGCAGTGAGCCCCCAGCCTGGGTAACAGAGCAAGACTCTGCCTCAAAAAACAAAACAAAACAAAAAACCAAGTAATAGAGGAAAACTGTTACACCATGGGGATTCAAAGCAAAATTTCCTGAGGAAGTGATGGTTAAGCTGAGATCTGAATGGAGGCCATTCGTATTTATGTAAAAACAGAGATCCATAAAATGAGAAGAGAGGATTGGTCCAATAAGCCCAGCTACCTTACCTTTGGCATCTTTTATCCTATATCCTAAAAACAACCTTTTTTTTTTTTTTTTTTTGAGACAGAGTCTAGCTCTGTTGCCCAGGCTGGAATACAGTGGTATGATCTCGGCTCACTGCAACCTCCACCTCCCAGGTTCAAGCGATTTTCCCGCCTTGGCCTCCCGAGTAGCTGGGACTATAGGTGAGCACCACCACGCCCAGCTAATTTTGTATTTTTAGTAGAGACGGGGTTTTACCATGTTGGCCAGGCTGGTCTCAAACTCCTGATCTCAAGTGACCTACCCGCCTCGGCCTCCCAAAGTGCTGAGATTACAAGCGTGAGCCACGGCGTGCAGCCCTGCTCCCCCTTTTTGTTGTTTTAAAAACAGGGTCTCATTCTGTTGCCCAGGTTGGGGTGCAGTGGCACAATTATAGCTCACTGTAACCTTAACTCTTGGGCTCAAGAGCCCTCCTCAGCTTCCCAAGTAGCTGTGACTACAGGCACATACCACCATGCCCAGCTAATTTTTTTTTTTTTTTTTTTTTGTAGACACAGGGTATTGATATGTTATCCAGGCTGGTCTCAAACTTCTGGGCTCAAGCGATCCTCCCACCTCAGCCTCCCAAAGTGCTGGGATTACAGGCGTGAGCCACTGCACCAGACAACCTCTTTTTTAAAAAAAGAAGAACAAAGTATGTAATAAAGATGTCTGAAAGCTAGTAATTGAAAGTCTTTTGGGGAGAGGGACAGGGTCTTATTTAGCTCTGAATACCTCACATCACCTTGCCTAGTATCGTTACTATCACAGTAGTCACTCAAATCTGGTGAAATGATTAGTGTCAGTATTAAATCAACGTTAATACTGTCTTTAGTTAAATAAATTTGCCAAACTACATCTCCTCACATAAGAAACCCCATTTTAAACTTTCTCAATTGTGAAAAGATGTTTTAATCTACCTCAAGAATTTAATAAAATAATACACGGCAAAATGCCGGGGTAGATTCTATAAGTTCTTGGAATATATGATGATATCCCTGTGATCAAAAAGCCGGATCAGTCTCTTCTAAGATAGTTTAGACTCAGCTGTGCTTCATTTTCCTTACTATGAGAAAAAATTCTAACAGGTTTGCATCCCCTCTCTGGCCTCGGTTCTCTGACGAGGGTGAAATAACAAACTCTAAAGTTCCTTCTAACTCCAGACACCTGTAAACCTTTTAAAAGGCTCACTCACGATTGCAACTCCTTAGCCTGAATGTTAGACTACTTCCTCACCTACTCCATTTCCCCAGGACCCTATGTTTTTTCTCAGGAAAGGTAGCACGTAATTCATGATTTAAGTTCTTTAAAACACCTATTTTCTACTCATTTTACACGCAGACTTAAGTTGAATTTATACATCTAAATTAGATCTTCTGAATAATCCAAATAATTATTGTAGGCCGGGCGCGGTGGCTCAAGCCTGTAATCCCAGCACTTTGGGAGGCCGAGACGGGCGGATCACGAAGTCAGGAAATCGAGACCATCCTGGCTAACACGGTGAAACCCCATCTCTACTAAAAAAAAAAAAAATACAAAAAACTAGACGGGCGAGGTAGCGGACGCCTGTAGTCCCAGCTACTCGGGAGGCTGAGGCAGGAGAATGGCCTAAACCCGAAAGGCGGAGCTTGCAGTGAGCTGAGATCCGGCCACTGCACTCCAGCCTGGGCGACAGAGCGAGACTCCGTCTCAAAAAATAATAATAATTATTATTATTGTAAAATTTTACACCCCTCAAAGGACAAAAAAAAAAAAATAGTCAAAACAGCCAACTTGGTGGGGCGCGGTGGCTCAAGCCTGTAATCCCAGCACTTTGGGAGGCCGAGACGGGCGGATCACGAGGTCAGGAGATCGACACCAGCCTGGCTAACCTGGTGAAACCCCGTCTCTACTAAAAAATACAAAAAACTAGCCGGGTGAGGTGGCGGGCGCCTGTAGTCCCAGCTACTCGGGAGGCTGAGGCAGGAGAATGGCGTAAACCCGGGAGGCGGAGCTTGCAGTGAGCTGAGATCCGGCCACTGCACTCCAGCCTGGGCGACAGAGCGAGACTCCGTCTCAAAAAAAAAACAAAAAACAAAAAAAAGCCAACTGTGCTCTGGGTGTGGTGGGTCACATCTATAACCTCAGCACTTTAGCAGGCTGAGGTGGGAGGATCGCTTGAGGCCAGGAGTTCAAGACCAGCCTGGGCAACACGGCAAGACCTCCATCTCTAAAAAACATTTTTTTGTTTTTAATTAGCCAGGCATGGTGGTGCACACCTGTAGTTCCAGCCACTAGGAAGGCTGAAGTAAGAAGATCATCTGAGCCCAGGAGTTTGAGGCTGCAGTGAACTATAAGCATGCCACCGCACTCCAGCCTAGGCAACAGAATGAGATTCTGTCTCTAAAAACAAAAATAAAAACATGTTTAATGGCCATCGGTCAAAAATAGGTTTATAACTACTAACTCTAAAGAGTAAATCTTGGTTTTCCAATTAAGGAAAATTTATTTCCTATATTTTAAATCAGAAAATAGCCACAAAAAATCACTTACACTCAGAAATAACAATAAATGCAAACTCATTAATGGAAAAAAAATTTTAAGTTACAATTAAAAGAGAGCAGAAACATCTGCAACATAATGCAAATGTATCTATGATACTACCACATGAAAATGAAATTTTACCCAAAAAAACGTTAAAACACTCAAATTATGCAGGTAAGGGCAATTCACGTATTTCAGATTTATCTTGTTTAAAATAATTTTTTGGTGTAGTTTTTTTTTTGTTTTTTTTTTTGTTGTTTGTTTTTTTTGAGGCGGAGTCTCGCTCTGTCGCCCAGGCTGGAGTGCAGTGGCGCGATCTCGGCTCACTGCAAGCTCCGCCTCCCGGGTTTACGCCATTCTCCTGCCTCAGCCTCCCGAGTAGCTGGGACTACAGGCGCCGCCACCTCGCCCGGCTAATTTTTTGTATTTTTAGTAGAGATGGGGTTTCACTGTGTTAGCCAGGATGGCCTCGATCTCCTGACCTCGTGATCCGCCCGTCTCGGCCTCCCAAAGTGCTGGGATTACAGGCTTGAGCCACCGCGCCCGGCCTTTTGGTGTAGTTTTAAAAGCCTTGCCTCCTTTTACCCTTCAGGGAATAGCGTCCCACTAAAAGAGAACACTATTGTAACGATACTTTCAGGCAAGAAACTTGTCTTTATGATGTAAACCAGGGATACCAGATCCAGATAAGGTTTGCCATTAGGATGCTTCAGAAGTAATAACCTTCAAAGAAAAAAAAAATTGTAAAGTAATTCCTGCATTAATAATTGCTAGTTAGTGAATTTAGTTTTTAAGCACATTGTATTTTTATATAAATTTTTAAAATTTAAAATTCTAAACTTAATTTCCAGAGACAAAATAAATCCTTTCACTCTGAACATCAACGTCAAGACGGCAGCTTCTTATTTGACAGTTACTTTTAGTATTTCTTTAACTATATTTTACATCTACTGAGTGTTTCAGAGCCTTAAAATTCATTACGATTATTATATTATTAGTTACAACGTGCACTGTAACATTCCCTTTTTAAAGAAGTGCAAATAGAAGTTAAATAACTTATCCAAGGTCACCCAACAAGTCAGTGACAAAGTTGGGAGTAGGAGTAAAACTTCAGCCCCTAGACTGAAGACTACTTCAAGTGTTTGCAATTCCAAAAGAGGAAAAAAAAAAAAAAAAAAAAAAGGTCAAGCGATTTACCCTCAATAACTTCCAATAGTATACTCTAAATACAGTGGTACACTTATTATCATAAACACTAATAAAAAAGATTCACAGTGAATGAAAGAAACAACTTTGCTACATTTAGATACCACTGTCATTTCCCTAGCTCTTGTAACAAGCGAAAATCCTGCACTGGATCTGGCTATATGAAATCCTAGGGAATGTTCACTCTTCAATATGAACAATTTATTTTCATGCTAACATGCATTTGCGAATTAATCTTTTATCACCTTGTCCTATTTGGAGGTGCTGTGGGATGCATTTATTTCCTCACTCTTCCATAACATCAAGTCAAAGACTACAATCTCAAAACTAAGCAATTCTCAGTGAAAACATAGTTGCATAGCCAATGAAAGAAAAGCTCTAATAAATGGCTGCTTTTAAAGAGATACTTTTAAAGGATGCTTATATGCTTCAGAGAATTACTGATAACTCGCCCGCCAAGAAGGATGGTCCCTTTAAAGTAGCCTTTAAGGCATTATCCCTCCCCGTTTGGGACACAGTCTGACTTGTTGGACAAGACTAATCTGGGCACTCTCACACACAACCCCTCTGAACCAGCTTAGTTCATTGCAAACATCATTTCAACTGTAGTACTCAGCCCTTCGCATACTACAAGGGACAAGATGACTCTCCTTAACAGTCTTTCAGAACGTCCCCTCGGCGGACACTGACAGCCGACCTCCCGCGGATGTTTTTGGAAATAGAAATGTTAACACCAGGAGAGGCTCCTAGGAAGTGTCAGCGCGGCAGCAGGTGGAGTAGCCCTGCGTGCCGAGCAGGTTCTTTCTGACCTAGTCTCAGTCCTCCGCTTCCCGGCCCCAGTTCCGCCTTACAGAGATCTTGTTAAGCCGTCTTGCGCCCCTGTTCTCTAACCCAGGGCGAGACTTCCAACCCTCCAGGGAGGCGAGGCAATCGAAGCAGACAAGACGGCCACCCCACCTCTTCCGGGGACTCGCAGGCCCGCTCCCTGGCCATGTCAGAGCCTGATGGACCAGGCTGGAGGGGACGCAGCCGGCTCCCCTGGGAGCCTCCCAGCCAGAACCCCGCGTCCCACGGTCCCTTTCCATAGCCCCCACCCCTTCGAAACGCCACCGCCACCACCCTCCTTACTCCTGAATCCCCTCTCCTCAGGAGTACCCCAGTGGAGGGAGTTACCGGCCCACTCAAAAGTAAGAGCGACGGCCACCCCTCTCGGTCACCCTGGCCCCACTGTCACCGCCCTGCTCCCGCCTCTGCCTACGCCGCTGGCTGACCCCGGTGACGCCCGGGTCGGTACCTTGCGGACCCCCTTGTAGATATAGAAGTAGAGCTCCCGGCCCACATTGAAGCAGAGGCGGTCGCCGTTGCCAGACTGGTCGTTGAGGTTTACGAAGGAGACGCGGACAGGGTTGGATCCCTGCGAGTTGAAGGGCACCCGGTTGGGCCGGCTGTACTCCGAGTGTGGCAGCAGCTTGTACAGACCTTCCCGGGTGGTGAATTGGGTCTTAATCTCGTTCATCTCCTTCCCTCCTCCCTCCGTCGCCATCTTGGAAAGCAGCGTTCATCCTGCCCTAAGTGCCCGGATCACGCCCACCGCGCAGGCGCTGTTCCCGTGCTCCCTCTTCCCCCACCCCTTGCCTTTTCCTTGTCGCCCCTCCCACCCGCGGGCCAGCCCCGCGAAGGCGGGCCGAAGGGAAGGGGCGGGCTTGTTTACGGCCCGACTGCGCAGGCGTGCTCACCTGGCGTGCTCCACCCGGCTGGGCGTCCGCAGGCTCCTCCCCCGGGCGTGGCCTCCGGGCGGCCCGGCTGCTTCCCAGGTGATGTCGGTTCCAGCCGGTGGGGTCTAGTTGACGGTTCCGCAGCCACTAGGACCAACGGAAAGCCGATCAGGGGGAACCGCGGCGGGGCTGGTGTCAGGAGCCTGAGGTGAACTTGAGGGTGCTTCCTCAGCGGTCTCCCCCCCTGCCCTGAGGGGCGCCGGGACCCCAAAGAGCGGAGGAAGAGCGCCACCCCGACTGCCACCGCTTCGGGGCCAGCACGCGGGGTACCCTACAGGGAGCGCGGATGCCCCTGTGTTCGGGCGGGGACGGCTCCACCCCTCCTGGGCCCTCCCTTTGGGACGGGGACTGTCCCGCCCAGAGAGAGTGCTGACTACCCGCCCGACCGTCTTGATCCCCGGTCAGGAAGCAAGCCCCTTGGAAGCCTCCTCGCCGCCGTTTCTGAGAAGGTACCGAAGGACTCAAGATTTACGCTTCACTATGTTTTATTTCAGGCCGGGTAGGGGGAGAGAAGAATGTGGTACAGCATGAATATCCTAATTCCTATGTGTGGTGAGCACTGGCGGCCTCCGCTTCTTAGCGGAGGTTTGTCCTTTCCAACTGTTCAGAGACACGCGGCGGGGAAGCGCTCTGGGAACCGGGGACTGAATCTATGCAGGATTCACTTCTCTTGCTCAGTAGTTTACGAAGAGCTCTTAATAAAATTTAAGGTAATTGTTTTTTTTTTCCAGAAGCCTCAGGTGGAGTCAGTGAGATTATTTACTAGGAGATCCATAGGGATAGTTGTATGCATGTAATGTACAGGGTCTAGATTTGTAAGAACGGGCACACGTGTCAAAGTAAGAGTAAACAATCACTATTTTATACCTGGGTTTCTTGGCATGTTGCACCAGAATAGGAAAGTTTCTAAAGTGACAGAAACATTCTAATAGAATTCCAGGGAGGAGGGAGGCCAACATCTGTAACACCAAGAATCAATTATTCCTGAAAGTTCAGATTATATCTTGAGGGACACAAAAGAAGTGAATGGAGGGAATTTCTAAAGTAGGAGGAATCTAAATCATAAACATCTTCTGTATTATAAAGCAATACCAATAGAAACTGTGCCAATGATGTAATAATACATTTGCATTGTGTTAGAAAAAAAAGAAAAAAAAAGCACTGAAGTCCTACTTAATTAATAGAACCTTAGAAATGCTTAAAATTTTTTCTTAGAATTGTTTTGATGTTATCCGACTTTCCCTAAAAGTCAAATCGAGATCAGAAATCTTAATACACCAACATATGTTCTGTGGTTCCCATGGCTAGATCCCAAACTCCGTAACTGTGCTATTTTACATTGAAAACACATATTTTACAATAATCAACTTGAAGGATAGTGACATCTTGAATCTTCTAAAAATAATTTATCTGTATTTCCTAATTATCAAGAGGAAAAAAGTGTAATAATATTTTGGGGGGAAAAGGCCAGTCGCAGTGGCTCACGTCTGTAATCCCAGCACTTTGCGAGGCCGAGGTCAGGAGATCAAGACCATCCTGGCTAACATGGTGAAACCCCGTCTCTACTAAAAACACAAAAAAATTAGCCGGGCATGGTGGCAGGGGCCTGTAGTCCCAGCTACTCAGGAGGCAGAAGCAGTAGAATGGTGTGAACCCGGGAGGTGGAGCTTGCAGTGAGCCGAGATCGCTCCACTGCACTCCAGCCTGGGCAACAGAGCCAGACTCTGTCTCAAAATATATATATATGTGTATATATATATGGGGGAAAAAAACCCAGTAAGCAAAAGTTAAAACAAAATTTTGTATTATTCCTTAATTAACCACAACATTCTATTTCCCATAATACCTATGTAATCTAAGCATTCTATCAAGATTTACCGTATATAAATTCAACATTTTATTATAATCACAGTAATAGACTATTCACTTTGTCTCATGCATAGCCTTTGGGTTTTTTTTCTTTTTTTTTGGACGGAGCCTTGCTCTGTTACCAGGCTGGAGTGCAGTGATGTGATCTCAGCTCACTGCAACCTCTGCCTCCCAGGTTCAAGTGATCCTCCTGCTTCAGCCTCCCGAGTAGCTCAGACTACAGATGTGCACCACCATGCCCAACTAATTTTTGTGTTTTTGGTAGAGATGAGGTTTCACCATGTTGACCAGGATAGTCTTGATCTCTTGACCTTGTGATCTGCCCTCCTTGGCCTCCCAAAGTGCTGGGATTACAGGCATGAGCCACTGTACCCGACCCCACGCATAGCCTTTGAATAATCTCTGTTTTTATTCTTTTTCTCTCGTAGCTTTCTTCCCCCATATTCAAAGATTCAATAAGTAACACCCAAAACTAAATAACTAGGCCTGAATGGCCAGGCATGTTGGCTCATGCCTGTAATCCCAGCACTTTGGGAGGCCGAGGCGGGCGGATCACGAGGTCAGGAGTATGAGATCGCCTGGCCAACATGATGAAACCCCATCTCTACTAAAAATACAAAAATTAGCCAGGCGTGGTGACACATGTCTGTAATCCCAGCTGCTCGGGAGGCTGAGGCAAGAGAATTGCTTGAACCCGGGAGGTGGAGGTTGCAATGAGCCGAGATCTCACCACTGCACTCCAGCCTGGGCGACAGAACGAGACTCCATCTCGGGAAATAAATAAATAAGTAGATAAATAAATAAATGGGCCTGACCTAATTTTATTTCTGATTTTCAATTTCAAACCGGGAATTTATTTTTATTTTTATTTTTTTGTGGTAGAGTCTCACTCTGTTGCCCAGGCTTCAGTGCAGTGGCACAGTCTCAGCTCACCTCTCCACCTCCCAGGTTCAAGCGATTCTCCTGCCCCAGCCTCCCAAGTAGCTGGGATTACAGGCGCATGCCACCACACCCAGCTAATTTTTGTGTTTTTAGTAGAAACAGGGTTTCACCATGTTGGCCAGGCTGGTCTCAAACTCCTGACCTCAGGTGATCCACCCACCTCAGCTTCCCAAAGTGCTAGGATTACAGGTGTAAGGCACCGCACCCAGCCTCAAACTGGATATTTCTTTTTTCTTCTTCTTTCTTTGTTTTTTTTTTTTTTTGAGAGAAGTCTTGCTCTTGTCCCCCAGGCTTCAGTGCAATGGCTCGATCTCAACTCACTGCAACCTCTGCCTCCTGGATTCAAACGATTCTTATGCCTCTGCCTCCCGAGTAGCTGGGATTAAGGCACCCGCCACCAAGCCCGGCTAATTTTTGTATTTTTTAGTACAGACGGGGTTTCACCATGTTGGCCAGGCTGGTCTCGAACTCCTGACCTCAGGTGATCCACCCGCCTCGGCCTCTCAAAGGGCTGGGATTACAGGCATGAGCCACTGCACCCGGCCTAAACCGGGTATTTCTTTTTTTTTTTTTTTTTTGAGACGGAGTCTCGCTCTGTCACCCAGGCTGGAGTGCAGTGGCCGGATCTCAGCTCATTGCAAGCTCCACCTCCCGGGTTTACGCCATTCTCCTGCCTCAGCCTCCCGAGTAGCTGGGACTACAGGTGCCCGCCACCTCGCCCGGCTAGATTTTTGTATTTTTTTTAGTAGAGATGAGGTTTCACCGTGTTAGCCAGGATGGTCTCGATCTCCTGACCTTGTGATCCACCCGTCTCGGCCTCCCAAAGTGCTGGGATTACAGGCTTGAGCCACCGTGCCCAGCCTTTTTTTTTTTTTTTTTTTTTTTTTTTTTTGAGACAGAGTCTCACTCTTGCCCAGGCTGGAGTGCAGTGGCATGATCTCGGCTCACCACAACCTCTACCTCCTGGGTTCAAGCGAGTCTCAGCCTCCCGAAGAGCTGAGACTACAGGCGTGTGCCACCACGCCGGGCTAATTTTTTTGTATTTTTAGCAGAGATGGGGTTTCACCATGCTGGTCAGGCTAGTCTCGAACTCCTGACCTCGTGATCCACCTGCCTTGGCCTCCCAAAGTGCTGGGATTACAGGCATGAGCTACCACGCCCAGCCCAAACCTGATATTTCTAAATAAATTCATCAGTCTCTAAACTTTATCAGTTATTTTTTCAGTTCAAACTTGAATCATTTTAATGGTTTTGTGAATTAATTCCTTCTAAACAACTACCAAAGTAATTTTCTAAAAACAGTGCTTTAGGCATTACATATTCTATTGTCCAAAAACTTTCAATTATTTGAAATACCCACACAGTTTAAGTCATACACCAGTACTTCTCAGCCTGTTTCTTACCTACTGCATAAATCCTCCATTCCAGTCAGACGGTTCTGCTGTCATCCTTTTTTTTTTTTTTTTTTTTTTTTTGAGACAGAGCCTTGCTCTGTCGCCCAAGCTGGAGCGTAGTGGCTCAATCTCGGCTCTCTGCAACCTCCAGCTCCTAGGCCCTGGCAAACCTCCCAAGTAGCTGGGACTACAGGCATGTGCCACCATGCCCAGCTAATTTTTGTATTTTTTGTAGAGATGGAGTTTTTTTTTTTTTTTTTTGAGACACGTCTCACTCTGTTGCCCAGGCTGGAGTGCAGTGGTGCAATCTCGGTTCACTGCAACCTCTGTCTCCTGGGTTTGAGCGATTCTCCTGCCTCAGCCTCCCAAGTAGCTGGGACTACAGGCACCCGCCACCATGCATGGCGAATTTTTGTATTTTTAGTAGAGACAGGGTTTCACCATGTCAGCCAGGCAGGCCTCAAACTCCTGAGCTCAAGCAATCCACCCACCTCTGCCTCCCAAAATTCAAGGCATGAGGCACCATGCCCAACCTGCTGTCATCCTTAGCTATGTCGCTTGCTTGAGATGACCTTCCCCCGACTGCCCCCCTTTCACCTTCATAGCGTATTCTTTAAGAACTAGTTGGCCGGGCGTGGTGGCTCAAGCCTGTAATCCCAGCACTTTGGGAGGCCGAGGCGGGTGGATCACGAGGTCAGGAGATCGAGACCATCCCTGGCTAACATGGTGAAACCCCGTCTCTACTAAAAATACAAAAAACTAGCCGGGCGTGGTGGCGGGCGCCTGTAGTCCCATCTACTCGGAGGCTGAGGCAGGAGAATAGCGTGAACCCAGGAGGCGGAGCTTGCAGTGAGCCGAGATCGCGCCACTGCACCCCAGCCTGGGCGACACAGTGAGACTCCGTCTCAAAAAAAAAAAAGAACTAGTTAAGGCCGGGCGTGGTGGCTCATGCCTGTAATCCCAGCACTTTTGGAGGCTGAGGCGGGCGATCACCTGAGTTCGGGAGTTTGAGACCAGCCTGACCAACATGGAGAAACCCTGTCTCTACTACAAATAAAAAATTAGCCAGGCGTGGTGGCACATGCCTATAATCCCAGCTACTAGGGAGACTGAGGCAGGAGAATCACTTGAACCTGGGAGGCAGAGGTTGCGGTGAGCCAAGATCACACCATTGCACTCCAGCCTGGGCAACAAGAGCAAAACTCCGTCTCGGGGAAAAAAAAAAAAAGAACTAGTTTAAATCCCATTTTCACCAAGCCCTGGGTGATAAAACCATATTTGAAACCAAGGATTCGGCCAGGCGCGGTGGCTCAAGCCTGTAATCCCAGCACTTTGGGAGGCCGAGATGGGCGGATCACGAGGTCAGGAGATCGAGACCATCCTGGCTAACACGGTGAAACCCCGTCTCTACTAAGAAATACAAAAAATAGCCGGGTGAGGTGGCGGGCACCTGTAGTCCCAGCTACTCGGGAGGCTGAGGCCGGAGAATGGTGTGAACCCGGGAGGCGGAGCTTGCAGTGAGCTGAGATCCGGCCACTGCACTCCAGTCTGGGCGACAGAGCGAGACTCCGTCTCAAAAAAAAAAAAAAAAAAAAAAAGAAACCAAGGATTCTTAACTCGGGACCCATAGCTGGCTTCAGGGAATGTTTGAACTCCCTATAATTGTGTTCAAAATTTTGTGTACATATTCATTATATCATTAGAGTCTTATCAGCATGTGCTAATTATCTTGTATTGTTTTGTTTTGAGATGGAGTTTTGCTCTTGTTGCCCAGGCTGGAGTGCAGTGACATGATCTTGGCTCACTGCAACCTCCGCCTCCCGGGTTCAAGCGATTCTCCTGCCTCAGCTTCCTGAGTAGCTGGGACTACAGGCATCCGCCACTGTGCCCAGCTGATTTTTGTGTTTTTAGTAGAGACGGGGTTTCACCATGTTGGCCAGACTGGTCTTGAACTCCAGACCTCAGATGATCCACTCACCTCAGCCTCCCAAAGTGCTGGGATTACCGGCCTGAGCCACTGCGCCTAGCGCCTACCCCTCCACCATTTTTTCCTTTTTTTTTTTTTTTTGAGACAGAGTCTGGCCCTATGGCCCAGGCTGGAGTGCAGTGGCACGATCTCAGCTCACTGCAACCTCCATGTTCCAGGTTCAAGCAATTCTCCTGCCTCAGCCTCCTGAGTAGCTGGAATTACAGGTGCGTGCCACCAAGCCAGGCTAAATTCTTTTGTATTTTTAGTAGAGACAGGGCTTTGCCATTTGGCCAGGTTGGTCTCGAACTCCTGACCTCAGTTGATCTGCCTGCCTCAGCCTCCCAGAGTGCTGAGATTACAGGCATGAGCCACCACGCCCAGCCCCCTTGTATTGATATTTATATTTTTTACATATATGCTCCCTTTTATCCAGATTGTATGCACACTTAAGCATAGGAGTAACCTCATTAAAATTCTCTGTAGTCTCAATTTTTTTCTTTTTCCTTTTTTTAGAGACAGGGTCTCACTATGTTGCCTGGGCAGGAAGTACAGTGGTACCGGCCTGGCTCATTGCAGCCTTAACCTTCCAGGCTCAAGCCATCCTCCTGCCCCAGCCTCCTGAGTAGCTGGGACTACAGGAATGTACCACCATGCCCAGCTAATTTTTAATTTTTTTCTTTTTTTGAGACTGTCTTGCTCTTTTGTCAGGCCAGAGTGCAGTGGCATGATCTCCACTCACTGCAACCTCCGCCTCCCGGGTTTAAGCAATTCTCCTGCCTCAGCTTCTCGAGTAGCTGGGACTACAGGTGTGCGCCACCATGCCCAGCTAATTTTTGTACTTTTAGTAGAGATGGGGTTTCACCATGTTGGCCAGGATGGTCTCGATCTCTTGACCTTGTGATCTGCCTGTCTCGGCCTCCCAAAGTGTTGAGATTACAGGCGTGAGCCACCATGCCCGGCCATTTTTAAATTTTTTATAAAGACAGAACCTCACTATGTTGCCCAAGCTAGTCTTGAACTCCTGGACTCAAGTAATCCTCCTGCCTCAGCGTCACAAAGTGTTGTGATTACAGGTATGAGCCAGCACAGCCAGCCTGTATTCTGAAATTTTTGAGTGACTACATTTGCTACATTGTTGTAACTTTCGGGATGCATCAGTAGACAAAAATTCCTCACTCATGAATTCCATGTTCTTGTAGGGAGAAGACAAAGGATAAGCAATAACAGAAAGGCAATAAACACAACTAAGTACATCGTGTAGTGATTAGCAGTAGGAAAAAAGTAGGTCAGGGTAAAAGAGAGATTGAGAATGTGTCAGGTAATTTGCAGTTTCAAATATGTTGGTCAAAATAAGACTCTCTGAGACAGTGACATTTCTGTAAAGACTTGAAAGAAGTAAGGAGGTGGGCCATGGGAAGAACTGGTAAAAGAGTGGACCAAGCACAGGAAAAAAACCACAGCAGAGGCCCCCAAGGCAGAAGTGTGCCTAGTGTGTTCAGGGAATAGTAAGAAGGCCATTGTGGCTGGAGCAGAGTGAGCAGGGAAACCATTGCAGAGTTTAAGAATTTATGTGTTTGCTGGTTTGAGAATAGATTTAAGGAAGCAAGAGTAGAACAGAGGCCGGGCGCGGTGGCTCACGCCTGTAATCCCAGCACTTTGGGAGGCCGAGGCGGGCGGATCACAAAGTCAGGAGATCCAGACCACAGTGAAACCCAGTCTCTACTAAAAATACAAAAAATTAGCTGGGCGTGGTGGCGGGCGCCTGTAGTCCCAGCTACTCGCAAGGCTGAGGCAGGAGAATGGCGCAAACCTGGGAGGCGGAGCTTGCAGTGAGCCGAGATCACGCCACTACACTCCAGCCTGGGCGACAGAGCAAGACTCCGTCTCAAAAAAAAAAAAAGAGTAGAACAGGAAGGTCACTAACGAAGCTAACTGTAGTAATCCAGGCCACAGGTGCCAGAAACTTGGACTAGGTAGCAATTGAGATGAAAAGAGGCTGCAGAATCCTACATATACTCCGAAGGTAAAGCCAAGAGGATTTCCCAGCAGATGGGATGTGGCTTGTGGGAGAAATGAAGGAGTCAGGAATGACTCCAAAGTAGACATAAGCAACTGGACGATGGAAATGCCATTAACAGAGATGAGGAAGGCTGAGGAGGAGCACGTTTTGAAAGGAAGATCAGGAATTCCATTTTCACATATTGGGTATGAGATACCAGACATTCAGAGGGAATGTCCAGAAGGCAGTTGAATAATCAAGTCTGGAAGGAGGTCTGAGCTGCCCAGCTGTATTCTGCAGTTATCAGCAAATAGGTAGTATTTAAAGCCTGGATAGGCTGGGCATGGTGGCTTATGCCTGTAACCCCAATACCTTGGGTGGTGGAGGCAGGAGAATCACTTGAACCCAGAAGTTCAAAACCAGCCTGGGCAATATGGCGAGACCTTGTCTCTACAAAAACATTTAAAAATTAGCCTGGTGTGGTGGTGTATTCCAGCAGTCCTAGGAGGCTGAGGCAGGAGGATCACTTGAGCCCAAGAGGTTGAGGTTACAGTGAACTGTGATTGTACCACTACATTCCAGCCTGGGCAACAGAGGGAGACCCTGTCTCAAAAAACAAAAATTAACTCAAAATGGATTAAAGACCTAAATGGAAGAACTAAAACTATAAAACTGGAGCTATGATCACACTACTGCACACCAGCCTGAGCAACATAGCAAGACCCTGTCAAAAAAAGAAAATAGACAAAGGATCTGAATAGACATTTCTGCAAAGAAGTTACACAAATGGCCAGTGAGCATGTGGAAAGATTCACAACATTATTAGCAATCAAGTAAATGCAAATTAAAACCACAAGGAGCTATCACTTCATATACACTAGGATGGCTATAATCAAAAAGATAAATAATAACAGGTATTGGTGAGAATGTGGAGAAATTTAAACCCCCATATACTGCAGATAGGAAGGAAAAGTAATACAGTCAATATGGAAAATAGTCTGGCAGTTCCCTAAAAGCTTCAACAGTTACCATAGGACCCAGCAATTCCAATCACATGTATATACCCAAGAGATATCAAAACATATTCGCACGGCTGGGCATGGTAGCTCGCGTCTGTAATCCCAACATTTTGGGAGGCCGAGGTGGGTGGATCATGAGGTCAAGAGTTCAAGACCAGCCTGACCAACATGGTGAAACTGCATCTGTACTAAAAATACAAAAATTAGCCGGATGTGGTGGTGCACGCCTGTAATCCCAGGTACTCAGGAGGCTGAGGCAGGAGAATCACTTGAACCTGGGAGGCAGAGGTTATGGTGAGCCGAAATCACACCATTGCTCTCCAGCCTGGATGACAGAGCGAGACTCCGTCTCAAAAAAAAAATTCACACAAAAACTTATACGTGAATGTTCACAGCAGCATTATTCAAAATAGTCAAAAAGTGGAAACAAACCACATGACCATCAAGTAATGAATGGATAAACAAAATGTGGTATATCCATACAATGGAATATTAATCAGCTATGATAGAAGGGAATGTAGTGGCGTGGCCGGGTATGGTGGCTCACGCCTGTAATCCTAGCACTTTGGGAGGTCAAGGTGGGCGGATCATGAAGTCAGGAGATCGAGACCACCCTGGCTAACACGGTGAAAGCCCATCTCTACTAAAAATACAAAAAATTAGCCAGGCGTGGTGGCGGGCACCTGTAGTCCCAGCTACTCGGGAGGCTGAGGCAGGAGAATGGCATGAACCTGGGAAGCGGAGCTTGCAGTGAGCCGAGATCACGCCACTGCACTCTAGCCTGGGCGACAGAGCGAGACTCCGTCTCAAAAATAAAAAATAAATAAAAATTAGCCGAGAATGGTGGCATGCACCTGTAATTCTAGCGACTCAGGAGGCTGAGGCAAGAGAATTGCTTGAACCCAGAAGGTGGAGGCTGCAGTGAGCTGAGATCGAGCCACTGCACTTCAGGCTGGGCGACAGAGCAAGACTCCGTCTCAAAAAAAAAAAAAAGAAAGAAAGAAATGTGATATAGAGACAGAAAGTAGATTCGTGGTAGCCTAGGGATGGGAAAATGACAGGGAAGGAATCATGACTGCTAATGAGACCAAGGTTTCTTTTAGAGGTGATAGTTGCACAGTTCTGACTATACCAAAAACCACTGAATTATAGTCGTTGGGTGAATTATATGTGCAGTTAAAAAAAAATCAAAACTGACCAGGCGCAGTGGCTCATGCCTGTAATCCCAGCACTTTGGGAGGCCGAGGTGGGCGGATCACGAGGTCAACAGATCGAGACCATCCTGGCCAACATGGTGAAACCCCATCTCTACTAAAAATACAAAAAATTAGCCATGCATGGTGGCAGGCACCTGTAATCCCAGCTACTTGGGAGGCTGAGGCAGGAGAATCACTTGAACCCGGGAGGTGGAGCAGTGAGCCAAGATCGCGCCATTGCACTCCAGCCTGGGCAAAAAGAGTGAAACTCTTTCTCAAAAAAAAAAAAAATCAAAATTAGCTGGGCAAGTGTGGTGGCACACACCTGTAGTAATCTCAGGAGGCTGAGACAGGAGAATTGCTTGAACCCTGGAGGCAGAGGTTGCAGTGAGCTGAGATCGCACCACTGCACTCCAGCCTGGACGACAGAGTGAGACTCCGTCTCAAAAAAGAAAAAAAAATCAAAACTAGAGCCACTCTATCTATAGTACTCAATTTATTTTTTAAACAGCTGCTAAATTATCCAGACATAAATACTTATTAGGTTGTTTGAACTGTACCTGATAAATGGAACTGTTATATTTTTCTATTGGTCCAGGGAGGGTCATAAAGAAATTCTGAAACACTAAGGGCTCTGAGAACCAAGAAAACTTGGGAATCATCGTAAGGCATAAACCTTTCTCATTTCTTACCTTCCAACTTATACCTCCCTTCTTATCTCTATCTGAACCCATTCTTACTCTTCTAGGTTAAAAGAAGAAGAAGTACCTCTTCTCTTCTTTTCTTTTTTTAAGATGGAGTCTCGCTACATGGCCGTGGCTGGAATGCAGTGGCGTCATCTCAGCTCACTGTAACCTCCGCCTCCTGGGTTCAAGCAATTCAACTGTGTCAGCTTCCCGAGTAGCTGGGACTACAGGCATGTACCACCATACCCGGCTAATTTTTTTTTTTTCCAAGACGGAGTTTCACACTTATTGCCCAGGTTGGAGTGCAATGGCGTGATCTTGGCTTACTGCAATCTCTGCCTCCTGGGTTCAAGAAATCTCCTGCCTCAGCCTCCTGAGTAGCTGGGATTACAGGCACCTGCCACCATGCCCAGCTAATTTTTTGTATTTTTAGTAGAGATGGGGTTTCATCATGTTGGCCAGGCTGGTCTCGAACTCCTGACCTCAGGTGATCCACCCACCTCAGCCTCCCAAAGTGCTGAGATTACAGGTGTGAGCCACCACTCCCATCCTAATTTTTTTTTTTTTGAGACGGAGTTTCGCTTTTGTTGCCCAGGCTGGAGTGCAATGGCTCGATCTCGGCTCACCGCAACCTCCACCTCCTGGGTTCAAGCGATTCTCCTGCCTCAGTTTTCTGAGTAACTGGGATTACAAGTATGGGCCACCATGCCCAGCTAATTTTTTTTTTATATTTTTAGTAGAGACGGGGTTTCTCCATGTTGGTCAGGCTGGTCTTAAACTCCCGACCTCAGGTGATCCGCCCCCCTCAGCCTCCCAAAGTGCTGGGATTACAGGCTTGAGCCACTGCTCCCAGCCCTGTCCTAATTTTTGTATTTTTGGTAGAGACGGGGTTTCACCATGTTGATCAGGCTGGTCTTGAACTGCTGACCTCAAGTGATCCACCAGCCTCTGCCTCCCAAAGTGCTGGCATTACAAGTGTGAGCCACCGTGCCCAGCTACCTCTTTTCAAGATCAATTTCCTCACTATGCTCACATTGTAACAAATTCCTGGTCTCCTCTAGGACACCCTGCTCCAGCAGCAAGTTACTGTTTGTCCTGGGCAAACTGCCGCACTGCACTGCCTCCTCCCATGTAGTGTAAGTCTGCTGAGCAAGGAAGAGAGCAGCACAGAGGAACCAACGGTCATTTCTGCTTGAGAGTTTGGCAGCGTGCCAGTGATTGTCAATAGAATTGCTTCTTTCTCCAACTGAAAACAAAACACGGCTGGTGTGGTGGCTCACACCTATAATCCCAACACTTTGGGAGGCCGAGGCGAGAGGATAGCTAGAGCCCAAGAGTTCACAACCAACCTGGCAACATAGCAAGGTCCTGTCTCCATAAAAAAAAGATTAGCGGCCGGGCGCGGTGGCTCAAGCCTGTAATCCCAGCACTTTGGGAGGCCGAGACGGGCGGATCACGAGGTCAGGAGATCGAGACTATCCTGGCTAACACAGTGAAACCCCGTCTCTACTAAAAAATACAAAAAAAACTTAGCTGGGCGAGGTGGCAGGCGCCTGTAGTCCCAGCTACTCGGGAGGCTGAGGCAGGAGAATGGCGTGAACCCGGGAGGCGGAGCTTGCAGTGAGCTGAGATCCGGCCACTGCACTCCAGCCTGGGTGACAGAGCAAGACTCCGTCTCAAAAAAAAAAAAAAAAAAAAAAAAAGATTAGCCAGGCATGGCCACACATACTTGTAATCCCAGCTACTCAGGAGGCTGAGGTGGGAGGATCGCTCAAGCTCAGAAAGTCAAGGCTTCAGTGAGCTGTCTTCGCAACACTGCATTCCAGCCTGGGCCACAGAGCAAGAAGTTGTCTCAAAAATATATATATAGGCCAGGCACGGTGGTTCACGCCTGTAATCCCAGCACTTTGGGAGGCTGAGGCGGGCGGATCACGAGGTCAGGAGATCAAGACCATCCTGGCTAACACAGTGAAACCCCATCTCTACTAAAAATGTAAAAAATTAGCCGGGCATGGTGGCGGGCACCTATAGTCCCAGCTACTTGGGAGGCTGAGGCAGGAGAATGGCATGAACCCGGGAGGCGGAGCTTGCAGTGAGTTGAGATGGTCCCACTGCACTCTAGCCTGGGCAACAGAGTGAGACTCTGTCTCAAAAAAAAAAAAAAAGTATGTATGTATGTGTATATATATATATATATATATGAAATAAAACAAAACACCTCTGCCTATTGCTTACTGTCTCCAGTCCCAGCCTTGAGTCACAGCTGTCTCCTACCCCCTCAAATAAATATAACTCCATGTGTGCTATTTTAATTATCTTAGACTCTAGGGTTAAGACTGAAATGTGGATTCCAAACCGTAGTAATAAAGGGAAAATACAGGAAGAAAATAAGAGAATTAACTGTCATAAGGCTGGGACATTCTGCCACAGTCGCAGAACTAATTGAATTATTAGAGTATGTTAGAACTGAACTCAAATTAGGACAGAACTCATGGTAGCTTTGTTTTTCATTGTTAAGCTCCTCCAGTAAGAAGTAAAACAACAGCTTATCCAAGCAGCCTAATAAGCATTGTGGGTTTTATCTTTGCAAAGATTAGAGCAAGGACGTTCAAGCTTAATAGCCTCAATAACAGTTTCTTTTTTCTGTCTGAGATCCTGAAACAGGAACGATGAGATTTTTAAAAGAGCTAGTGTGCTATATGTAAAGAAAAAATTAACATGTTACTTATATATAATGAGAAGTACTTATTGAGAGGAGGCTATGAAGAGGTGATTTAAAAAAAAAAAAGAAAAGAAAAGAAAAAAGTACTTCTCACTCTCTGAAGAGCCTCATCAGCATTATTGGCCTGTTGAGAAGCAGCCAGTAAAGCTGAGTGATTTTTAGCCATAGATTGCTGTAAAGTAGTAGTCGGGGCCTGTGGCAGGAAGTAAGATTCATTTGTTAATTTAAAAATTCATTTTAGGAGTTACTGTTTGGGAAAACAAAAACACAGTTTATGATATTAAAAGAATCTAGTCGGCCGGGCGCAGTGGCTCACGCCTGTATTCCCAGCACTTTGGGAGGCCGAGGCAGGCGGATCACAAGGTCAGGAGATCAAGACCATCCTGGCTAACAAGGTGAACCCCCATCTCTACTAAAAATACAAAAACAAAATTAGCTGGGCGTGGTGGCGGGCGCCTGTAGTCCCAGCTACTCGGGATATTTTTGCCTTTTTTTTCTCTTTGCCTGGTGTTTCCATTTCCACTTGTCCCCTTACTGAGTTATGGTAACTTGTAGTTCCTCATATCTGTCACACCTGTGCTTGCATGCCTTTGCATAAGTGAGATTCCCTTTCCTCTCTGTTCATCAGAGGGAATAGAAGGCCACTCAGCCGAGAAGACTTCACTCCAAAAATCACTCCTGCCTGGTATGCTCTCTGCTTATTCATCCCTCACTTTTCAACTTAAAGGCTGCTTTCTCAGAGAGGCTTTCCCTGAGGCCCCAAATGTAAGTTATGTCACCTTATTTTCTTATGGAATTATTTCCTGTATAGCACTTAGCACCATTTCTAATAATATATAGATCATACACACACATATATTTATATGTTTTCTTAAATAAAAACCACCTCCCCCAGTAGACCATAAGCTCTTTGAGAAGAGGAGTCCTACGTTTTTTTGTTTGGCATCTTGTTTGTAGATTGGGGCCTGACATTCAATAGGTACTCAATACATGCTTGCCAAATGAGTGACTCACCTCCTTTGAGAAACATTCTCTTTCAGCACCTTATGTTAATACTTAACTTTATTATGACATTTATTACATTGCTGTCTCATCTCACTAGGTTGTTAGCTACACACGATTGCAGTTCATAGACTTGAAAACATGCTCATGCATGCTTTCTTTTCTTATACCTTCCCCCTGAGGTTAAACTCTGCCTTAGGTCACATTACTCATGCTTTCAGATAGCTCTGCTTCTAGCTTTCTGAAGAGCGGGGTGGGGGGTGTTCAGCCCCTTGTTTATTTTATATATTTGGCTTTCAGGTAAATATCTACTTATCATGCCCGTTTTTCACTCACTTCCTTAGGCCCAGCTCATTCTGCTTCCTTCTTCCTAAAAAATAACAAAAACAAAACACTCCTGTCCTTGGAGAATAATTTTTGCATATGGTCACATTTCAGTTGAGTAGGATAGAATATTGAATTTGCTGGACAAGTTTTAACATTGCAAGAATTATCAACTGGATTTTTATTGTGGCTCTAGATCTGTTTGTTGGGATAAGAAAAGATTATGAGGGGGCCGGGCACGGTGGCTCACGCCTGTAATCCCAGCACTTTGGGAGGCCGAGACGGGCGGATCACAAGGTCAGGAGATCGAGACCATCCTGGCTAACACGGCGAAACCCCGTCTCTACTAAAAGTACAAAAAACTAGCCGGGCGAGGTGGCGGGCGCCTGTAGTCCCAGCTACTCGGGAGGCTGAGGCTGGAGAATGGCGTAAACCCAGGAGGCGGAGCTTGTAGTGAGCCGAGTTCGCGCCACTGCACCCCAGCCTGGGTGACAGAGCAAAGACTCCGTCTCAAAAAAAAAAAAAAAAAAAGAAAAGATTATGAGGTTAGGCACAGTGGCTCGTGCCTGTAATCCCAGCATTTTGGGAGGCTGAGGCAGTCAGATCACTTGAGCCCAGGAGTTGGAGACCAGCCTGGGCAACACAAGGAGCCCCCATCTCTACAAAAAATTTAAAAAATTAACCAGATATGGTGATACATGGCTATGGTCCCAGCTACTCAGGAGGCTGAGACGGGAGGAAGGCTTGAACCCAGGAGTTTGAGGCTTCAGTGAGCTGTGATCACACCACTGAACTCCAGGCTGGGCAACAGAGTGAGACTGCATCTCAAAAAAATAAAGATTATGAATATAGGCATTGAATGATTTTTCTTTTTACCATGTCTTTCTTATCTATAGCAATACTTTATAGATTGTCAGTGCTCGATAACTATTTAGTGGATTGAATATATACTCAAAAAAGAGCGCTGGATTTAAGGTCAAAAGACATGACATAAATTCTATTCATGATCCCATTATTTAATATTGTGACAGTATCATACATAGAAGTTTTAAATGAAATTATTATTTCTATATGATTATATGTTGGAAATCTAAGAGGATCAACTGAAAAACTGTGAGGAACAATAGGAAGCCAAGCATGGTGGCATGCACCTGTAACTCCAGCTAACCAGGAGGCTGCGGCAGGAGATTGCTTGAGGCCAGGAGTTCAGGTTTACATTGTGAGTCATGATAGCGCCACTGCACTCCAGCCTGGGGAATGTAGCTAGACTCCCATCTCTAAAACAGAAAAAAAGAAACAATAGACAATGTAATATAGCAGATTTAAAAATTAGCATTCAGGCCAGGCACAGTGGTTCACACCTGTAATCTCAGCACTTTGGGAAGCCAAGGTGGGCAGATCACCTGAGGTCAGGAGTTCGAGACCAGCCTGGCCAATATGGTGAAACCCCACCTCTACTAAAAATACAAAAATTAGCTGGGCGTGGTGGCGAGTACCTGTAATCCCAGCTATGTGGGAGGCTGAGGCAAGAGAATCACTTGAACCCGGGAGGCAGAGGTTGCAGTGAGCCAAGATCGTGCCATTGCATTCCAGCCTGGACAACAGAGTGATACTCCATCTCAAAAAAAAAAATTAGCATTCAAACATCAATAACTTTCTCTACTTTCTCTGTCAAATAGTAACTAATTAAGTATAATGGAAGAAAATCACATTCACAATAACAAAATAAGATAAATAGGCTGCATGTGGTAACTCCCGCCTGTAATCCCAGCATTTTGGGAGGCAAAGGCCAGGAGTTCATGACCAGCCTGGACAACAGAGGGAGGCCCCATCTCTACAAAAAATTTAAACATTAGCCAGGTGTGGTAGCACACACCTGTAGTCCCAGCATCTCAGGAGGCTGAGGTAGGATAATTGCCTGAGCCCAGGAGGTTGAGGCTGCAGTAAGCCATGTTCACACCCCTGCACTCTAGCCTAGGTGGCAGAATGAGACCCTATCTCAAAAAAAACAAAAACAAAAAACTCATGGTTGCTAGTATACATCTCACAGGGAAGTGGGGTGCCTTTAATTGCATTGACTGCAGTGTGAATGGTGCCCACTGAGATGAGCCACACAGTTTATCTGAATATATTTAGAAAATGTTCATATGTTCATAAACTATCTGGACATAGTGGCTCATGCCTGTAATCCCAGTACTGTAGGAGACCAAGGCGGGAGGATCCCTTGAAACTAGGAGTTTAAGACCAGCCTGGACAACATAGTGAGATGCAATCTCTAAAAAAAAAAAAACCCACAAAGTTTTTAGAAACTACTTGAAGAACACTGTTAAATTCTGAAGAAACAAAATAATTAAAACACCTCATTCTTAGGTAACAAGACTCAACATTGTAGAAATGACAGGGGTTGTTTTGTTTTGTTTTGTTTTGGGACGGAGTCTCGCCCTGTCGCCCCGGCTGGATTGTGGTGGTGAGATTTCCGCTCACTGCAAGCTCCACGTCCCAGGTTCACGCCTTTCTCCTGCCTCAACCTCCCAGGTAGCTGGGACCACAGGCGCCTACCACCACGCCCGGCTAATTTTTTGTATTTTTAGTAGAGAAGGGGTTTCACCGTGTTAGCCAGGATGGTCTCCATCTCCTGACGTCGTGATCCACCCGCCTCAGCCTCCCAAAGTGCTGGGATTACAAGCGTAAGCCACTGCACCCGGCCTTGTTTTTCTTTTTTTAGACGGAGTATCGCTCTGTAGCCCAGACTGGAGTGCAGTGGTTGTGATCTTGGCTCACTGCTGCCTCCCAGGTTCGAACAATTCTGCCTAACCCTCTCAAGTAGCTGGGATTACAGGGGCCCACCACCACACTCGGCTGATTTTTTGTGTTTTTAATAGAAACGGGGTTTCACTGTGTTGGTCAGGGTGGTCTCGAACTCCTGACCTCAAGTGATCCAACCACTTTGGCCTCCCAAAGTACTGGGATTACAGGCATGAGCCACTGTGTCTGGCCAAAATGACAGTTCTCTCTGGATCAGTGTGTAAGTTGAATTCAGGCCAAATCAAAATCAACAGAATTTTATTTACAATTTGTCAGAATTATTCTAAGTTTCATTTGGAATAAGCATTTAAGAATCACTCTGAAAAAGAAAGAGTATTGGCCGGGCATGGTGGCTCATGCCTGTAATACCAGCACTTAGGGAGGCCGAGGCGGGTGGATCACCTGACGTGACGTCAGGAGTTTGAGACCAGCCTGGCCAACATGGTGAAACCCTGTCTCTACTAAAAATACAAAAATTAGCCGGGCGTGGTGGCAGGCACCTGTAATCTCAGCTACTTGGGAGGCTGAGGCAGGAGAATCACTTGAACCCAGGAGGCAGAGGTTGCAGTGAGCTGAGATCGTGCCATTGCACTCCAACCTGGGCAACAGAGTGAGACTCTGTCTCAAAAAATATATATAAAACTAAAAAATAAAATAAAAAGAAGAAAAAGAAGAGTAATGGCAGGGGTAGAGTGGGGGAACTTGCCTCCCAGATATAATGTATTATAAAACCTCTTAAGCCAGGCACGGTGGCTCACACCTGTAATCCCAACACTTTGGGAGGCCGAGTCAGGTGGATCACAAGGTCAGGAGATCAAGACCATGCTGGCTAACACAGTGAAACCACATCTCTATTAAAAATACAAAATAATTAGCCGGGCTTGGTGGCGGGCGCCTGTAGTCCCAGCTACTTGGGAGGCTGAGGCATGAGAATGTCGTGAACCTGGGAGGCGGAGCTTGCACTGAGCAAGATCACACCACTGCACTCCAGCCTGGGCAACAGAGCGAGACTCTGTCTCAAAAAAAAAAAAAAACTCTTGAAACAGATCCTTTTCCTAAAATGGAATAAGTACAGAATTAGGCCCCAATAAAAACGGACGTATGATATAGATGGCAGGATTAATTTAAGAAAAGGTATTGGAACAATCAACTAACCATTTATAATTTTAAAATTGAATTCCTACTTCCCTCCTCCAAAATAAACTCCAGATAGAGCAAACATTTTAATATTTTAAAAAACCATAAGAGTCCAAAAAGAAATGACTTGAATAAATATATTTATAATCTTGAAGTGAGGAAAGCTTTTCTAAACATAGCCCAAAATTCAGAAGCCATAGGATATTTTTATTTTATATCTTGCATGACACAAGACACCATATGAAAAGACAACAAGCTTGGAAAAAATATTCACAATACATATGGCAAGGGATTAACATCCTTAATAATAAAAACGTATGTTGAGCAATTAGAAAGAAAAAGTAACCCAGTAGAAAAAAATAGACAAAGGACATAAGCAAGCAATTCACAAAAGTTGCATTCATTAGGATTTTTGTTGATGACTTTTGAGTTTCCTGTCATGCCTAGAAAGAATTTCCCCACTCCAGGATGTTCATTGTTTCTGATAACTAAAGAAATGCAAATTGGAACAATTTTTTACTCTCACATTGGAAAATATCAACTATCGATATAAAATTGATAATAGTGTTAGCACAGATGTTAGTGTTGGCACAAGTATTAAGAAACAGAATGGGTTCACATCCTTGGTGAGGAAAAAAAACAGGCATTTTGCTTTTCCATTAGTGAGAATGTAAGTTGCCATTATTTATTTGGAGGGCAATTTGATCATTTCTGTTGAAATATTTATTGTAGTTATGTGATTTGACTCAACTCAAGTTCTAGGACTTTCCCCTCATAAATGTACAAAGATTATGTGTATAAGGATTTTCACCAAGACATCGTTCTTAATAGTGAAAAATTGGCAATAATCCAGATACCCATCAATAGAGAATTCAACAAATAAATTATGGAAATGACATACTTCACAGCTGTTGAACCGTGAATTCATAAACTTATATAGACTGACATGAAAAGATCATCAAAATATATTAAATGAAAAATACAGGCCTGGTGTGGTGGCTCACACCTGTATCCTAGCACTTTGGGAGGCCGAAGCAGAAGCATCAATCATTTAAACCCAGGAGGTTGAAACTGCAGTGAGTCATGATCACACCATTGCACTCCAGCCTGGGCCACAGAGCAAGACCCTGTCTCAACATTATATATATATGTGTATGTGTGTGTATGTTACAGATTAGTATGTATAATATTTCATTTTCTGAAAGGCAGAATTTTTTTTTTTTTTTTTTGAGACTGAGTCTGGCTCTTGCTGCCCAGGCTGGAGTGCAGTGGTGCAATCTCAGCTCACTGCAACTTCCACCTCCTGGGTTCAAGCGATCCTCCTGCCTCTGCCTCCTGAGTAGCTGGGATTACAGGTGCCCACCACCACGCTAATTCTTTTTTTTTTTTTTTTTTTGAGATGGAGTCTCACTATGTCTCCCAGGTTGGAGTGCAGTGGCGCCATCTCCGCTTACTGCAAGCTCCATCACCTCCCGGGTTCACACCATTCTCATGCCTCAGCCTCCTGAGAAACTGGGGCTACAGGCGCCCACCACCACGCCCGGCTAATTTTTTTGTATCTTTAGTAGAGATGGGGTTTCACTGTGTTCGCCAGGATGGTCTCGATCTCCTGACCTCGTGATCTGCCCGCCTTGGCCTCCCAAAGTGCTGGGATTTCAGGCGTGAGCCACCGCGCCTGGCCCAGCACGCTAATTTTTGTATTTTTAGTAGAGACAGGGTTTCACCATGTTGGCCAGGCTGGTCTCGAACTACTGACCTCAGGTAATCTGCCCACCTCAGCCTCCCAAAGTGCTGGGATTACAGGTGTGAGCCATCTCACCCAGCCTGAGAAGGTAAAATTTGCATATACCTATAACAAAATAGGTTTAATTAAACTCTTGAGTTTGAGAACTGACTTCATTATTTGCTAACACTTTCACTTTTTAGAGAGTAACCTCTCTAAATCTATTTTCTTGTGCCTAAAGTTAGAGTATTACATATTTCTTTTTTTTTTTTTTTTTTTTTTTTTTTTTTAG
>NC_037675.1:103620988-103633465 GCF_003255815.1 Theropithecus gelada | reverse complement strand
TTTTTTTTTTTTTTTTTGAGACGGAGTCTGGCTCTGTCGCCCAGGCTGGAGTGCAGTGGCCGGATCTCAGCTCACTGCAAGCTCCGCCTCCCGGGTTTACGCCATTCTCCTGCCTCAGCCTCCCGAGTAGCTGGGACTACAGGCGCCCACCACCTCGCCCGGCTAGTTTTTTGTATTTTTTAGTAGAGACGGGGTTTCACCGGGTTAGCCAGGCTGGTCTCGATCTCCTGACCTCGTGATCCGCCCATCTCGGCCTCCCAAAGAGCTGGGATTACAGGCTTGAGCCACCACACCTGGCCCTTAATTATCTTTTGTAGAGATGGGGTCCCACTATGTTGCCCAGGCTGGTCTTGAACTCCTGGGTTCAAGCAAATCTCCTGCTTCAGCCTCCCAAAGTGCTAGGATTATAGGCATGAGCCACCGCACCCAGTCTGTATTCTAATAAAACTAAATAGACATATAATTATTACTTTTTAACTTGATTTAATAACATAAAGCTTAATATCTTTTTGGTGTGATAAGTCATTCTTAAGTTTTTATAGCATAACATACCCCTTAGGAAACCTTAGGAAAGCTTTTAATTTCATCTCCAACCCAAATGTATATGCATACCAAATTTTGCATACAACTTTATGGATCATATAGACACTCCCTCAAAACAAAATATCATTCCATGGATTACTGCTATGAATTCTAGTCTCCAAAATGCATAAAGAAGAGGAAAACGGCTGGGCATGGTGGCTCATGCCTGTAATCCCAGCACTTTAGGAGGGAGAGGCAGGCAGATCACGAGGTCAGGAGATCAAGACCACCCTGGCCAACAGGGTGAAACTCTGTCTCTACTGAAAATACAAAAATTAGCCAGGCGTCGTGGCACGTGCTTATAATCCCAGCTACTCGGGAGGCTGAGGCAGGAGAATTGCTTGAACCTGGGAGGCAGAAGTTGCAGTGAGCTGAGATCGCACCACTGCTCTCCAGCCTGGGTGACAGAGTGAGACTCCATCTCAAAAAAACAAACAACAAACCACAACTAGTTGGTAGATGTGACAGAAGCTTCCATATACAATAATTATGAGTAAGCTAAAACACCTAAGAATATGCTTAATAAGAACTGTGCTGGATCTTTATGGTGAAAACTTTAAAATGCTATTGAAGGACTCAGAAGAACAATTAAATACATAGAAAGGCATACTGTTCTTGAGTAGAAAAGCTCAACATCATAAAGGTGTTAGTTCTTTCTAAGTTAGTCTATAAATTTTATGTGATTTCATTAAATTACAAGCTAAGTTTGGAAACTAGGCGATATTATTTCAAAGTTCAAGTGGAAAAAGTAAAAAAGCAAGAACAGAGGTTGGGCACAGAGGCTGGGCACAGTGGCTCACACCTGTAATCCCAGCTGTTTGGGAGGCGAGGAGGGTGGATCGCTTGAGCTCAGGAGTTTGAAACCAGCATGGGCAACATGGCGAAACCCCATCTCTACTAAAAATACAAAAATTAGCTGGGTGTGGTGGCAGGTGCCTGTAGTCCCAGCCCTTGGGGGGCTGAGGTGGGAGAATCACTTGAGCCTAGGAGGTGGAAGGTGCAGTGAGCCGAGATCACACCACTGCACTCCAGGCTGAATGACAGAATGAGACTTGGTCTCAAAAAAAAAGAAGAAAAGCAAGAAGAGTCAGAGGAATTCTAAAAATAATGCATGGGGAGGGGGAGGCAGGGGAATCAGCTCTGTCAAATATTAAAATAGATAACAAAAGATGTAGTGTTGCACAGGCACGCCAACAGATCCATAGAACAGAATGAGAAATCCAGAAACAAATACACGTAAGAATTTTATATGTGATTTTTAAAATGTTATTAACATTATTTAAAATCTGTAGGTAAAAGATGAATGTTCAATAAATAGGATTAGGATTGCTGGGTAGTCATCTATGAAAGTGGATGAAAGATTAAAATATAAAAAACAAAAAGTGGCCGGGCATGGTGGCTCACACCTACAATCGCTGCACTTTGGGAGGCTGAGGTGGGCAGATCACTTGAGCCCAGGAGTTCAAGACCAGCCTGGGCAACATAGACCCCATCTCAATTTAAAAACTAAATAAATAATGGAAGTAATGAAGGGGAGACATTTTTAGTCTCAGAGTGTGGAAATTCTTTATAATATGACACAAAATTTGAAAGCCATAGAAGAAATTGTGATCACATTAAAAAGTTTTTTTAATCTGATAAACCACTATAAGTGTTGCAGGATCTTAGGGGGTATCACTTTTCTGGCTAGAAACCTCTGTGGCTGGTGGCACCCTTGTCTGAATTTTGCTTAGGCTCACTGGGCTCATTCTGCCCATTCAGCCTGGCAGGCTGTGCTTGGCTCATGCTACCAGCCTGGATCCCATGCCTCCAAAGGAGTCTGTAAGTCAGGTATGGAGCAGCGAGGGGTGTGTGAACGAGCGTGGAGTCCAGCCACTGTGCAGACATGCCAGCTGCTGCTGCAGAGCAGGCAGCTCCAGGTGCCAGCACAGACAATGGCTCTCTGCAAGGCTGCAGCTGGACCAGGCACATCACAAGCAGCTTTCCCAGCTGGCACCAGAAGCTTGGAGACACCGGGAACTGCAGGGCCCCAAAGAGACTCACAACCCTGGCTCAGGTAGCTCCCAGGTCTCCCAGATCTGGGCTTCCCAAAGGGCCACAGCTCTTCTCTCCTTCTCTTCACCTGCAACGTGGTGAGCAGTGGGCATGTTTTAACCCTGTCTGTGTTACAGTTCTTTTAGTCTCACCATTCAGTGGGTCCTGAGTGTTTGTCCTGTGAACAGGAAGAATGAGGTATGCAGACAAGTGAAGGGTGACCAGGATGAAAACGAGCTTTATTGAGTGGTAGAACAGCTCCAGGGAGACCTGGAGGAGGTAGCTCCTTTCTGCAGCCAGGGTGTTCAGCTCCTAGCAAAGAGGGTAGCTCCTCTCTGTTAGGCAGGTCAACCCAAGGAGTGTTTAGCTCCCAGCGTGGAGGGTAGCTCCTCTCTGCAGCTGATCATCCTGTCTTCAGCTCTGCTCTGGCTGAGCCCTGGGCTTTTATGGGCCTCAGAGGGGAGGAAGTGCACACTGATTGGTCCATGGGTGGCCATGGGTAGGCCTGGAAAAGGCACCACAAGTTCCCACTCCAGTCCATGGGACTGCAGCCTGGCCCCAGCCTTCAGGCCCTCCCTGGCCTGAAGGTGGCGCCTCACTGGGAACCCACGCCTTTCCACCCTGGAGCGGGTCTGCCTCCTACCACTTTTCATGGCACCCAGGCTATTCCTGGTGAGGGGTGCCTGCAGGCCAGTGCCGAGCTGCCCTTAGCACCCCCCTTGGCGTCTCTCCCATGCTCCTCGTTACCAAAAATCCGAAGAGGGAGGTTGACATGTTAGTGCTGCCCCAAGCGGGTGCACACCCAGCCAGGCTAGGACAGCGCCCAGGCTCAACCCTAATGCCACTCTGAGATCGGAGTGGGTACCAGGAGTGGGGAGAGGCCAGGCAGCGGAAGCAGACACCCCCAAGCCTGTGCCCTGAAGGCACAGACTGCAGAGATGCCCAGATCCTACACCTGGGAGGGTGGGGCTCCCACCACTCCATGGAGCTTGCAGGCAGCTGGGGGCAGGGGCTTCAGGTCCTCAGTGGGCCCCTTTCTGCCTGCCCCCCATGCCCCACAGCTTCTCTGCGCCCAGCCCCGTTGCAGCAGCCCCAGGGTGGTAGGTTCCATGGGGGGTAGGGGATGTTGGGGAGGGTCCAGCTTGTCCCTGGCTCCTGCTGGCTCTGTGGTTCACGGAACTGCCCCAGGCACAGCTCTACCTCCTCCCCACGCCCTCTCCACAGTGGCAGTAGGCTAGAGTGATGACACGGGGCCAGGGTCCAGAGCAGCAGAGGCTCCAGGCCTGGGGACAGGTCTCACCTGACCATGCAAGGGTGGGGGCGGCACAATCGACTGCCTCGGGGATGCAGAGCACAGGGGAGCCACTGCCACCATTCCTGCTCCCGCAGCTGCCCCTGCCACCACTGCTTGTACCTCCCCACTGCGGCTGGTGCAGTGGCCACTGCCATCATAAGCAAGAATCAACAAACAACAAACTGGATAAAGAATAAAGCACTCCTAGAAATAAATAAAAGAAAGGCTAAAAATCTAATGGACAAAGGATATGAGCAAACACTTGGGAACAAAACAGAAACACAACTGTCTCTCAACCATTAAAAGATGCTCGGTCTTGGCCGGGCGCGGTGGCTCACACCTGTAATCCCAACCCTTTGGGAGACCAAGGTCGGTGGATCACGAGGTCAGGAGATCGAGACCATCCTGGCTAACACAGTGAAACCTCGTCTCTACTAAAAATACAAAAAAATTAGTTGGGTGTGGTAGCGGGTGCCTGTCGTCCCAACTACTTGGGAGGCTGAGGCAGGAGAATGGCGTGAACCCAGGAGGCGGAGCTTGCAGTGAGCCAAGATGGCTTCATTGCACTCCAGGGCGACAGAGCAAGACTCCGTCCCAAAAAAAAAAAAAAAAAAAAATGCTCAGTCTTAAACTTAAGAAAAATACAAATTAAAATAATAGTTAAGCTGGGCTCAGTGGCAGGTGCCTGTATCCCATCCACTCAGGAGGCTGAGGCAGGAGCTTTGCTTGAGCCCAGAAGTTCTAGGCTAGCCTAGACAACATAGGGAGACCCCATCTCTAAAAAATGTTTTTTAGAATCAGATAAATTTTTTTTTTTTCTTTAGGACAGGGTCTTGCTCTGTCACCCAGACTGGAGTGTAGGGTCACAATAATGGCTCACTACAGCCTCGACTTCCTGGACTCAACTGATCCTCCCACCTCAGCCTGCCACAGTACTGGGATTACAGGCGTGAACTGCTGTACTTGGCTAAATATTTTCACAGTCAAAAAGTTTGATGACTGTTTACAAGGTATTATGAAACAAATATGTATATTACTGTTGGTGATGTAAAGCTTACAAGCTCAATAGAGAACAACGTGGTGAAACCCCGTCTCTACTAAAAATACAAGAATTAGCCAAGCATGGTGGCAGGCACCTGTAGTCCCAGCTACTTGGGAGATTGAGACAGGAGAATCTCTTGAACCCAGGAGGCAGAGGTTGCAGTGAACTGAGATCGTGCTACTGCACTCCAGCCTGGGCGACAGAGCGGGACTCCATCTCAAAAAATAAATAAATACAAACAAAACAAATGACACAAATGAACAGAAAAATAATATTGAAGAAAACAGGAGATGAGAATTTAAAACAAGTGCTAATACTAGTAGTTTAAATAGATATTGCATCTATGAAATAAGAACGGTCTGCATTCTTATAAAAAACTTGGGAAAATAAAAAAACCTCTTGTATATTAAAAACATAACAGCACAAATTAAAATGCTAGAAGGGTTGGAAGAGAAAGTTGAAATCAACTGGGCACAGTGGCTCACGCCTGTAATCCCAACAATTTGGGAGACCAAGAGTTAGGAACCAGACTGGGCAACACAGTGAGACCTCTGTCTACAAAAAATAAAAAAAATTAGCCAGGCATAGTGGCACATGCCTGTGGTCCCAGCTACTCAGGAGGCTATTGCGGGAGGATCACTTGAGCCCAGGAGTTCAAGGCTGCAGTGAGCCACAATGGCACCACTGCATTCCAGCCTGGGTGACAGCAAAACCCTATCTCCAGGAAAAAAAAAAAAAAAGGAAAATTGAAGAAATCTTCGAAAAAGAGCAAGAAGGAAAGAGGAATAGTAGAAGAATAAGAAGCCAGGTGCAGTGGCTCCTGCCTGTAATCCCAGCACTTTGAGAGGTAAAGCCAGGAGTTCAAGACCAGCTTGGGCAACATAGTGAGACCTCCATCTCTACAAAAAAATTTAAAACTTAGCTGGGCGTGTTGGTGTGTGCCTGTAGTCTCAGCTACTCAGGAAGCTGAGGTGGGAGGATCTCTTGAGCCCAGGAGTCAAGATTACAGTGAGCTATGATCACACCACTGCACTCCAGCCTGGGCAACAGAGCAAGACCCTGTCTCTTTCAAAAAAAACAAAGGGAGAGGCCGGGCACGGTGGCTCAAGCCTGTAATCCCAGCACTTTGGGAGGCCGAGGTGGGCGGATCACGAGGTCAGGAGATCGAGGCCATCCTGGCTAACACGGTGAAACCCCGTCTCTACTAAAAAAATACAAAAAACTAGCCGAGCGTGGTGGTGGGCGCCTGTAGTCCCAGCTACTTGGGAGGCTGAGGCAGGAGAATGGCGTAAACCTGGGAGGCGGAGCTTGCAGTGAGCTGAGATCCGGCCACTGCACTCCAGCCTGGGCGACAGAGCGAGACTCCGTCTCAAAAAAAAACAAAAAACAAAAAAAAACAAGGTCAACAAGGTCAAGAGTTCAAGACCAGCCTGGCCGATATGGTGAAACCCCATCTCTACTAAAAATATAAAAAATTAGCCAGGCATGGTGGCAGGCATCTGTAGTCCCAGCTACTCAGGAGGTTGCAGCAGGAGAATCGCTTGAACCCAGGAGGTGGAGGTTGCAATGAACTGAGACCACACCACTGCACGGCAACCTGAATGACAGAGCAAGACTCTGTCTCAAAAAAATAAAATAAAATAACAAGAGTCACCTTTGCTCCAGTTCCCAACAAGTTCCTTATCTCCATCTGAGACCATTTCAGCCTGGATTTCATTGTCCATATCATTATCAGCATTTTGGTCAAAGCCATCCAACAAGTCTCTAAGAAGTTCAAACTGTTCTATCCTCTGCCCATTACCCAGTTCCAAAGTTGCTTCCAGATTTTTGGGTTATCTTTTCAGCAGCGCCCCACTCTACTAGTAACAATTTACTGTATTAGTCCATATTCATGCTGCTGATAAGGACATACCCAAGAGTGGGAAGAAAAATAGGTTTAATGGTCTTACAGTTCCACATTGCTGGGGAAGCCTCACAATCATGGCAGAAGGCAAGGAGTAGCAAGTCATGGCTTACATGGATGGCAGCAGGCAAAGAGAGAGCTTGTGCAGGGAAACTCCCATTTTTAAAACCATCAGATCTTGTGAACCTTATTCACTATCTTGAGAATAGCACAGGAAAGACCCACCCCCATGATTCAGTTACCTCCCACCAGCTCCCTCCCACAACGTGTAGGAATTGTGGGAGTTACAATTCAAGGTGAGATTTGGATGAGGACACAGCCAAACCATATCAGGGATATTCAGCTTGGAACTACTGTTACATAAAACATGGATATTCAACTTGGAACTACTGTTACATACAACATGGATGAATCCCACAGACCTAATGCTGAGTGGACGTAACCAGACACAAGAGTACATATTGTGTAATTCCATCTGTATGAAGTTCAGAAACGGACAAAACTAATCAATGGTGTCAGAATGTTGGTTATGTTTGAGGGAGATATTGATAGGAAAGAAACAGGGAGTCTTCGGGGTGCTGGAAAGTCTGCATCTTGAGCTGGGTGTTGCCTGTGTAAAAGTGTGTCAAGTATTACACTTAGGATTTAGCACTTTATGTAAATTATACTTTAATTTAAAAAGTTAAAAAGTTCAGCTGTCCAATAAAAATTAAAATAAATGAAATGCAATCCACATAGCCCTGCTAAAGTCAGGAAGAGAATGTCCACTATCTCCACTACTGTTCAACAGTGTATTGAAGGTATTAGCCAAAGCAATCAGATAAGAGTTATAAATTAGGGGCCGGGCACAGTGGCTCACACCTGTAATCCCAGCACTTTGGGAGGCTGAGGCGGGTGGATCATGAGGTCAGGAGTTCAAGACCAACCTGGCCAACATGGTGAAACCCTGTCTCTACTAAAAATACAAAAACTTAGCTGGGCGTGGTGGCGGGCGCCTGTAGTCCCAGCAACTCCAGAGGCTGAGACAGGAGAATAGTTTGAACTCAGGAGGTGGAGGTTGCAGTAAGCCAAGATCGCGCCATTGCACTCCAGCATGGGTGACAAGAGCAAGACTCCATCTCAAAAAAAAAGTTATAAATTAGATGTGTAAAAATTAGAAAAGAGAAGGTAAAAGTTTTACCATTTGTTAATGATAGGATCAATATTTACACGGCCCAAGAAAATCAACTAAAAAACTGCTATTAATAAAATAAATTTTTAAAAAAGAATTCAAAGCTAGGCACCATGGTACAAGGCTGTAGTCCCAGCTTGAGGTATGAGAATTGGTTGAGTCCAGGAGTCCGAGTCCAGCAAGTCCCCTTTTTTTTGTTTGTTTGTTTTTATTTTTGGAGACAAGGTCCCACTCTGTTGCCTAGGCTGTAGCGCAATGGCAGATTATGGCTCACTGCAGCCTCAACCTCCCAGTTTCAAGCTATCCTCCCACCTCAGCCTCCCAAGTAGCTTCGTCCACAGGTACGTGCCACCACACTTAGCTAATTTTCTAAATTTTTTGTAGAGACGTGGTCTCGCCATGTTGCCCAGGTTGGTCTCAAAATGGTCTCAAGTGATCCTCCTGTTTTGGCCTCCCAAAATGCTGGTATTACAGGTGTGAGCCATTGCACCTGGGCTTCAAGGCCCCAATTCTAAAAAAAAAAAAAAAAATATATATATATATATATATATATTTAAAGAGAGAATTCAGTGAAATGATAGGGTATACAATTACAGAAATCAGAAGCCTTTATACACACAAAGACACAAACAGTATTACAGTGAGCATCTTCATACATGCCCTCTTATGGATCCATATCGTAACTTCCCTTGGGTCTGTGCTCAGGAACAGGATTGGTGGGACAAAGGGTTCACACATTCTTCATTTGACTGAAACTGCTAGGTGACTCTCTAGAACAGCCGCACCAGCTGGCACACCCACCAGCATCCTTGCTAGTACTTGTCATATCCCCTACATATCCTCTGTGCTTGTGGAAAATGTGCTTCTGCAAAACCAGGGGCTAGGCCGGGCGCGGTGGCTCACGCCTGTAATCCCAGCACTTTGGGAGGCTGAGGCAGGCGGATCACGAGGTCAGGAGATCAAGACCATCCTGACCAACATGGTGAAACCCGTCTCTACTAAAAATTTAAAAAGGAGCTGGGCATGATGGTGCACACCTGTAGTCCCAGCTACTTGGGAGGCTGAGGCAGGAGAATTGCTTGAACCCAGGAGTCAGGGGTGGCAGTGAGCCAAGATCGTGCCACTGCACTCCAGCCTGGCAATAGAGCAACACTACATCTCAAAAAAGAAAAAAAAAAAAAAACCGACTAAACTAAGAAAGAAGCAAGCATGAGATCTAGGAAACAGAGGGAAGTGGTGAGAGGAATCCCCTAGATGTGCAGCAGGCCTGCGTTGGGGCACCACTGATTCCAGACTCCCCACCCTCGCCTCCTTAAAGGGCCCAGGATATCAGGAGGAACTGGCCATAGTCTTAGCTAAAATTATTGTCATTGACAACAGTTCTTCTGTCTATAAAGTTTGAGTATTTCTGCCTTCTCTCAGTATCAGTCTATATCATCCCCTAAGCAGTATATCTATGCTTTCTTTGTTCTTCTTGCCCTAAGAATAAATTTAAAGACCTTTTTTATTGTCCTTAGAATTTCTGGCAGATTACAGCACAGTCCTCCTGACAGTATTTTTCAGGATTGTGTCATTCTTCAGGACCCATCTCTGATTCTACTTCCCTTCATCTATATTTTGTCCATCCTCTCAAAACATTAGCTCAACAGGGCGGGCACAGTGGCTCACGCCTGTAATCCCTGCACTTTGGGAGGCCAAGGTGGGCAGATCACCTGAGATCAGGAGTTCAAGACCAGCCTGGCCAATATGGGGAAACCCCATCTTTACTAAAAATACAAAACTTAGCTGGGCGTGATGGCAGGTGCCTGTAATCACAGCTACTCGGGAGGCTGAGGGAGGAGAATCGCTTGAACCAGGGAGGCGGAGGTTGCAGTGAGCCAAGGTGTGCCACTGCACTCCAGCCTAGGCGACAGAGCAAGACTGTCTCAAAAAAAAAAAAAAAATTAGCTCAACAGGGAGCTCAGGCGGGCACACTGGTTTCCATTACTACTTCCCTCTTTTCATCTTCGTCATGATTATTCATGATTGTATAATCAGGATTTCTTTTTAAAGAAGCTCCCTACTTGATATTAGCTGACAGAACAAAAGGTTCTTGATTAAATGATGGCTCTTCCCTGCTCACTGAAAGTCAAAAGCTAACAAAATACTTTGATCAAAAAATGGATTTTGATATCCATTGTTGTGAAAATAGTGAAAAACTTCCAGGAGTAAATGACTAGTTTTGTGGACAGATGCTTTTAGAGGTCAAGAACCATTGATTGAGAGAGCTGTTTCTGAACAAAGAACTGGAAAAGCCAGGCTCTACCAATACACGATGTAAACGTAAATGAACCACATTGCAGGCACCTACTTTCACGGAACTCTCCCCTCCTTTGCCTGAACATTTCAACAGCCTTTTTTTTTTTTTTTTTTTTTTGTATTTTTAGTAGAGACGAGGTTTCACCATGTTAGCCAGTACGGTCTTGATTTCCTGACCTCATGATCTGCCCGCCTTGGCCTCCCAAAGTGCTGGGATTACAGATGTGAGCCACTGCGCCAAGCCAAGTATGAAATCTTGTCATTTGCAGCAACATGGATGGATGGGAGGTCATTATACTAAGTGAAATAAACCAGGTACAGGAAGACAAATACCACATGTTCTCACTCACATGCAGGAGCTAAAAAAGAAGTAGAGAGTAGAATGTTGGTTATCAGAGGCTGGAAAGGGAAAGGAGAGGGAAAGATGAGTTGAAGTTGGTTAATGGGTATAAAAATACAGTTAGAGGCTGGGCGCAGTGGCTCATGCCTGTAATCCCAGCACTTTGGGAGGCCGAGGTGGGCGGATCATGAGGTCAGGAGATCGAGACCGTCCTGGCGAACACAGTGAAACCCCGTCTCTACCAAAATTACAAAAAAATTAGCCAGGCGTGGTGGCGGGCACCTGTAGTCCCAGCTTCTAGGGAGGCTGAGGCAGGAGAATGGCGTGAACCCGGGAGGCGGTGGAGCTTGCAGTGAGCGGAGATCGCGCCACTGCACTCTAGCCTGGGCGACAGAGCGAGACTCTGTCTCAAAAAAAAAAAAAAAAAATACAGTTAGAAGGAATAAGTTCTAGTATTCAAGAGTACAGAAGAGAAATCAGTTAATAATTTATATGTCTCAAAATAGGTACAAGACAGGAACTGTCATGTTCTCAGCACAAAGAAAAATGTTTGAGGTGATGGATATCCCAATTACCCTGATTTGATTATTGCACATTACATACATGCATCAAAATATCACATGTAGGCCAGGCGCAGTGGCTCACACCTGTAATCCCAGCACTTTGAGAGGCTGAGGTGGGCAGATCACTTGAGGTCAGGAGTTTGAGACCAGCCTGGCCAACATGGTGAAACCTCGTCTCTACTAAAAATACAAAAAAGATTAGCTAGGCGTGGTGGCACATGCTGTAATCCCAGTTACTCGGGAGGCTGAGGCAGGAGAATTGCTTGCATCCAGGAGGCAAAGGTTGCAGTGAGGCAAGATCGTGCCATTGCACTCCAGCCTGGCCAACAGAGTGAATAAGACTCCGTCTCAAAAAATATATATCACATGTACCCCAAAAATATGTATAACTGTTATATGTCTATAATTTTTTTTAAAACCAACTCCATTCATGGTCACAATCATTGGCTCCTAAGAGATTGTTTGGAACAAGGCTGCTGATGAGAATCATCTAACTATCAAACCCACATTAACTTTTTTTGTTTTTTGAGACAGAATCTCAATCTGTCACCCAGGACAGAGTGCAAGGTTGCAGTCTCAGCTCACTGCAACCTCCACCTCCCATAGTATGAACTCAGCTCACTGCAACCTCCACCTCCCAGGTTCAAGCTATTCTCCTCCCTCGGGCTCCCAACTAGCTGGGACTACAGGCGCACATTGCCACACCTGGCTGATTTTTATATTGTTCTGTAGAGATGGGTTTTTGTTTTTGTTTTTGTTTTGAGATGGAGTTTTGCTCTTGTTGCCCAGGCTGGAGTGCAATGGTGCGATCTCGGCTCGCTGCAACCTTTGCCTCCTAGGTTCGAGCAATTCTTCTGCCTCTGCCTCCCAGGTACCTGGGATTACAGGCATCCACCGCCACCCCTGGCTAATTTTTTGTATTTCAGTAGAGACAGGGTTTCACCATGTTGGCCAGACTGACCTCGAACTCCTGACCTTAGGTGACCCATCCTCCTCGGCCTCCCAACGTACAGTAATCCCTGTAATCTGGGATTACAGGCGTGAGCCACCACGCCCAGCCGAGATAGGGTTTTGCCATGTCGCCCAGGCTCATCTCGAACTCCTGGACTCAAGCAATCCATCTGCTTCAGCCTTCCAAAATGCTGGGATTATGGCGTGAACCAAGGCACCTGGCCTCTACAAAACATTTTTCTTTTCTTTTTTTTTTTTTTTTTTTGAGAGGGAGTCTGGCTCTGTCGCCCAGGCTGGAG